>NW_017298058.1:225169-302715 GCF_001594075.2 Trachymyrmex cornetzi
TTAATTACCCAGCAAGAAATGATGGTCAATTAAACGTCGAATCGACGTCGAATTGGTGTTGAAATCATCGTATCGATATCGATTCGATGACACATTTTTCGCTGGATAATATTTACTTTTTAAAAATAAAGTTTTTTTAAAAAATATTTTCTCTGTACGAATACTTTTTGCACTTACTGTATATATTATTACACGACAATGTACAGATTTAACAAGAAGTAATCTTCTACGTTCACTTCTCGTCAGTACGCTTTGCTACATTCTATGTCTACATTAATTCTTCAGTAAGCATAGAACGCATCTATTAGCTCCTATCCATTTACGGCAGCGATTGTGCATCATAAAACCTCCTGTACAAGCACGCTAGACACGTTTTCGTCTCTTTCTCGTAAAGGTGCAAGGCTGAAGTTCAGGCTGCGTGACGACAAACAACCCGTGACGTAAGAAAACTGACAAGACGAAATTTCAACCTGAATCGAAGGTCGCTTTCTCCTTCTTTCACCTTCTCCTTATAATTGGAATATAACATTCTTCCACTCCCCTCGAATAATGATTTTTACATATATTATTTGGACAAGAGTGGATTATGCAATTAAAAGGATGGACCACCGAGATGAGCCTGATTGCAAAACGAAGTCATAAAGCGTGAACGAAGCAGTATAACGGTATGGAAATTGTATTGTCGTTTTTGCGACCCCTTTGATGCGCGTGACACATATTATGCGAAATATTTGATGCCCCTCTCGAGAAATAACTGTTTATCAACGCGCGAAGTGCATGTTGCCAAATCTTTAAAGTCTCAACAGCCATACTTTGTTTGCTCACCAGAAAGATAGCTTTCACTTCACGATTGGCATCCAGGTTTCTTGCTACTTTCTTTGGAAAATCGTTTCAATAATATTCACAATAATCAATGGCATTTTAGGAGAATGTTTTAAATTCTATATATCCTATTTACATCTACTGTACCGACATATATACAATCTCTGATACTTTATAATCGTTAATATTTTGATAAATGATTACTTATTAATTATTAATTGACCTAAAAATATTATTTACTTACGTTAGTATAATTAATACATATTAATATATACAATATCTTTATTTTAGACTGTATATATGAGAAACACAATCAATATTAGAAATTTAAAAATGCCTATTACGGTCGAAGCAGGATCTTCGTTTGCTTAAAATAATTCAATCTTGAATTACTAATATATACTATATATGTACTTGCATATATACCATATTGTAGTCTTTTTCAAGCTGCGCGCCGAATTATTTTTCCAGATTAAATAAACGCAATTAAAACTACTCTAGTAATCGCGAATTAAATTGACAAGCAATTTAATAATTTGATGCTGCCATCAAGCATCATATATTATAAAGATGTTAATATGTTAAAAACTGTTAATAAATTTATTGCGAAAAATATTACCTCGGCCGGAACTTGAACCGGATCTCTTGTACATATTAATATATACATGTATGTACACATAATATATAATAAGTATTAAAAAATGATAATATAAATATATATATGTATATACATAAGACAATTACAGTATAATTTAAAAAAATATATACATAAAAATAGTATCAAAAAATAGGCTCAAATAATTTATAAAATTAAAACTAAAACAAGCGCTACGAGCCAAGCTGGATCTTAATGCTAGATGACTACAACAACATAAGTTTATTAACAAACGTTTCGACCCCTATTGGGTCATTCTCAATGTTGAAATTACAAATTGAACTCAACGACTCATTTGAAAAACAATCACTTGACAATACATATGATGATTTAGACGATAAATGTAATATAATATAAATTCAACATCGTGTATGTAAAATTTCGTTATGGATAGTTGCGAGCATTATTTAATATATAAACCTGGAGAAATAAATAATGTTATTGTAGTTATCTAGCATTAAGATTCAGTTTGGTACGTAGCCCTTGTTTTAGTTTTAATTTTATATATACATAAGTTACTTGTGCATAATCAGTCTGCATTACTATTGAAATATATATTAATTTACCTATTTTAATTGTAAAGTTAAAATTTACTTTGTTAAACGTACACTGAGAGAAAAAAAGTTGCTGTTTCAAAAAAATATTAGCTGATTCAACTAAATGTACACGGAGAAACTCATTTAGTTGAATCAATTAATTTCTTCTTTGGATATGGGCAAACAAATCCTTGGTTGATGCAATAAAATAATTTAGTTGAAGTAAAGTATTTGGTTATTGTAACATTTTACTTGTTTCTAATAAACATCGACATCTGATAAAGTTCTTTACAATAACCAAATGTTTGACTTCAACTAAATTATTTTATTGCATCAACCAAGAATTTGTTTGCCCAGATCCAAACAAGAAATTAATTGATTCAACTAAATGGGTTTCTCAGTGATAACGGTCACGGGCTGTTAAGCAAATATTTGATAATTCAAATAAATAACATGTTTTTAATTACAAGATTTTGTTAATCCAAGTACATAAATATTTGAACTAAATAATCATTACGAACTAACCGCATTTAGTCAAGTTAACAACTTTTTTCCTCAGCGTACACACTAATTATAAGATGTCTTTAAAAAGTTCGAGTGACGAAGATATATCATTTTTCTACATTTAGTCGCAATAAACGAAGTCAGCGTCCTTTTTCGAAAGGAATGTTTGGACGTAGCAGGTGAAGAATCCACATGAATGAAATTGCTGCTCGTCAGTTATACTTTCGGAAGGAAGAACGAAGAAGATACGCTGTGACTCCGTCGTTCTCGAAGAACGATATCGAATGTTAAAAGGCACGGAGTGGGAAAATACACTTTCTCCGTGAGCGTTGGTCGACCCACATTCTGGAATCGCTCACCATGTTCATCGATGCTGATGTCCGTTTCGATGAACGCGAATGGCGTGCTCTAATGCACGTATCTGATCAAAGGAATCAAGGTCACTCTCACGATTCTCCACGCTAGAATCCGATAGATGCTTTTAGATCGTAGAACAGAAAATAACTAATTCTCGTCTCATATTTTATCACAGTTTTCGAGTTACTGTATGTACTGTCGTGTCGTGTAATCACATATTATTGCGCGACGTCAATTTAATTTAATTGAGAAATCCATAAATCATTTTTCCTCCATTACTACAGAAGGAGGCTACTGAACTTAAAGTAATTATTTCGGAGAAACCTTTCATGATTAAGAAAAGTCTTGATTTAATTATCCGACGTTTTCTCAGTAACGCCTAAGCGCGACATGGTTAACCACAAACGGTTATGAACAACTGAGAGAAAGAGCGAATGCCAAATGTACCATACATGGCGTATGGTAAAAGTTGCTGCACGCAATGGTGCAATATTCCCCTACATAAGCTAATGTATATATCGGAGTTTCTATTTATTTTGAAGTACGTCATTATGACACATACGCCGATTTAAATGTTAGCATTGATACGCATATCGGCCTCCAAAATACCAGGAAACCAATGCGAAACACGTTTGCTTCTGGTACACAGATTGTTTGAATAATAGGTCGAAGAAGTTATCGCCTTGAAAGATTATGTTATATACGCTTCATCCAAATTGCGGACGATTACGTCTACGTGCGAAACTGCTCGCGCGTGTTCTGGAACACGTTACATCCACGCATTTGATTTATGTAAATGTTGAGGTGCTATTGATCATTGATTGCGTATTACGTTGATGATACTTGGGAGACGTATTCAGCACGTTGTCTAATGAGTTCTCACGTGCCATCGCATAATGCACGCATTCAGTCACGTCGAAGATTCTCATTAGTTTCAGTTCCTGACTTTTGTGCTTTCCTCTTCTTCAATTCTAAAGAAGGGGAAAAATAGATAAATTTAGGGAAACAAGATTATTACGCTGAAGTTCAAAAACAAGTTGAACTGGATGTACACCTTTTTGCACTGAAGAACATGCTCTATTATGCGGGGTCCACAATGGCTGTGTTCCAAAATTTACTGCCAGTATTGAAAATCTATAGTTTATGTCACGTATTTTATAGATTTTCAGTACTGGCAGTAAATTTTGGAACACAGCCAATAGAAGTTGTAGCGGTCGTAGGATCTTAAGTCGTAGAAAATTGGCCAATCATTAGTCGATTATTCTTCTCTCATATTAGACAGTGATTGATTAATTTTCTATGATTTAAGGCATTACGACCGCTATGACTTATCTATTGTAGATCCCGCGTTAGCGTGTTGTCGATTTATCTTCAGATACTCGTATATTCAAATGCATTCAAGACAATTATTACTTTATTAGTTGCACTTAAATTTTTATTACCTACAGAAAAGATAATTCACAAGCAGGAGGAGATGCTGTTACATCATTTTATATCTGCATCATAAATACTCATACCTAGATAATAATGGATTTTTGGGAAAACAAGATTACGCTGAAACTCAAAAACAAATTGAACTGAACGTACAAAAGAAAGTACTTTACAGGATCTTGTCGATTTGTCTCTAGATTATGTCATAAATTCAAATGTATTTAAGATAATTACTACTTGCATTTAATTTTTTGTCAAACTCGCGATGAACGTAATTCTCGAGAAGGACAAGATGCTAATACGTTCCTGTATAGTACTTTATACCTATATATCATAAATACTTATACCTAGAAAAACGAATATGGTAATAATTTAGAATACTCCACCCCACTTAAAATCTTAATAAAAATATACTCATTCGACGCGTTTCCACTCAAAACGAAAGAATCTGACAGAAAAATGCAACGGTCGGCCTCGTGAATCGAGTTATTAAGCGTTAAAGTTGGAGACTTTAGAGACTAATGCCCAAATTCTTCACCTGTAAATAACTTTATCCAAGAGATATCTCATAGAATACAATGGAGGTACAACACCTGGACAAGGTTATCCGCAATTTATCTAGAAGTGAAGAAATTGGGCATAAATACGCTCTGCATTAATTACACAAATTCACTGTTTTAAAAACAAATTCGCTGCTTTAAAAACACAAATTCTCTGTTTCACAAACACAAATTCACTGCTTTAAAAACATAAATTTGCTGCTTTAAAAACACAAATTCTCTGCTTCACAAACAAATTTACTGCTTTAAAAACACAAATTCACTGCTAATGCAAAGAATTTGTGTTTGTAAAGCAGTGAATTTGTGTTTTTAAAACAGTGAATTTGGATTTTTATAGTAGTGAATGTGTTTTTAAAGCAGTAAATTTGTGTAATTAAAGCAGAACGTATACATAGCGCTATATTGAGTCGGGATGACATTTTTAACCTCTAAAGTCTCTAATTTTAACGCTTAATAACTCGATTTACGAAGCCGACCGCCGCGCTTTTTGGCAGATTCTTTCGTTTTAAATGAAAACACGTCGAATAAATATATTTTAATTAAGATTTTAGGTGGGGTATTCTAAATAATTACCACAAATTTTTAGGGAAATAAGATCACGCTGAAGCTATAAAAAAGGTATAACAGAATGTCTTGTCAATTTCTCTCTTTCTCGTATATTCAACTGCATTTCAGATAATTACTATTTGCATATATATATAAATTTTTATTAAACCAGCAATGAGATAGTTTTCAAACAGGATGCTAATTCATCTCTGCACAAATACTTAGACAACCTTGAAAATTTCTATGAACGTAATAAGACGAAGACAGTAAATAATGTGAAACCGACGACCATACGACGGCGTCGTCCAAGCACTTTAAATAATCAAGGTCAGTACGCATTCCTCTAGAACTTTCCACGGACGTTTTACCATGCTGAACAATCGTCATCCACTTTTCTCTCTCGCAATAGGCTCGACTAACAGGCACGTAGCCGTGGAATGAATGGAACATACAAAAAGACAGAGAAGCGTATCAATCGCCGTATATATATACTTTGAACAATTGTGAGGAAAGATTTGAAAACAGGAATCCCAGCTTAAGACTGCCATTGTCTCAAGATTATTTTTGTCGCGTCTCTCGATAGCGCCAGTATATAATCAACGCACGCACGCAGACGTGCCACATCACGGCATGGATCATCAAGATCACATCAAATTAAAAATTTGTTTCGTTTTTTATTCTGAATTAAATTTTCTGAATTCAACAGGCGAATTAAAAAAGAGAAAAGATATTAGAACACTAGTTTTATGTATTTCAAAGAGAAACTTTATCTCGCAATACAGAGATTACTTACACTACTAATTCCAAATTGCCTGTATTACAAACAACATTTCACTTAATATTGTTTACAACATTTAATTTCTCTCCAGAAAAATGTTCTTGCGTGCGTACGTATATGTGTAATTATATTTCTGATTTTACTTTTTGACACTGAAGTATAATAAAATATATATAAAACTTATGTACGAGTTGTATATTCTCACCAGCTGACTCTATTGTAGATTGTATTTTTAATATCGAGAGTCCCGTTACTTTTTCTTTTTGAATAAATTAAAGTAGCATTATTATTCTCGATTGCTTCATCACTTTCGATGTCCGAGCATGTTTCCAATAATCGAATACGAAATCATTTTAGATTCGATCATTAGTGTCAAAATTATGAGTGGATGTCGTATATCTGGCATCATAATGTCTTGTAAAAAAAATTTATTGTTTCAAGATATCATTAACATTGGATCTTTCGAATGAATTCCATGCAACTTTGATCGTAAAGATCTATGACCATTGGCATAATTAAACATCAGATTTACTGTACATCGAACTCGATATGGAAATGCATATACCGGTGGGAAGTTACCAAACAGGTACGAAGAAAGTTTCTTGTAGATCAAAGAGGGGAGTGAAATAAATGGCGAGCGTTTGAGAGGAATCCGATGAGAGTTTCGAGGAGGGTCTTTCTCCTCCTTGGTTCCTTCTCGTGTGAAATTAGCTACGCGTGGCTGAGAGATTTTATTAACATTTCTCTACAGTATAATGTCCGAGTTCCTATCACTCTCGATCTCAAAGCGCTTGCTTGGCGAACGAAGCGAAAGATTTCACTAATCTTCGTTAAAGATAATCTTCTCTGTGCGCTGCGCTGTTTCATGGAGTATAATTGACAAAGAAAAACAAAGAATTATTACAAATTAAAGTTTTTGTGCCTTAGATTTTATAGATATTAACAGTAGATAATATGGCTCAACAAATTCAAAATAAAGAAAGTATTTTAGAAGGGCTACGAGCCAATGAACAATTTTTTAATATATGTTTATTTTAACAAACGTTTCGACCTCTTTATCAGGTCATCTTCAGTGTTGTGTTTAAATTCTATAAATCTTAAATCATAATTACACAAACTAGGTTATTAAACGCACTCAACTACTAACATTGAGTGTTTAATAACCTAGTTTGCGTAATAATAATTTAAGATTTATAGAATTTAAACACAAACACTGACGATGACCTGATAAAGAGGTTGAAACGTTTGTTAAAATAAACATATATTAAAAAATTGTTCATTGTACTCGTAGTTCTTCTAAAATATTTTCTTTATTTTATATAGATATGTTTATATAGATAACACAAATTGCGATATAAGATACAGTATTATTAATATATTTTACTGCTGCGCAATTATAATTATAAATGTACAGTTAATAATTTTTTTATTATTATTTATTAGCATTATTAATAGAAATGTAATTACTTAATTTTTCCCTGTAATATTTTCTTTATAATCTTTTATTTAATATTATTATTATTATTGAGACATACAACGACCCTCGTTTAATTGTTTAATATCATTTCTATCTAGATTTTCAGAAAATAGTTTATTTTTTGAAAATGCAGTTTACCAAGTTGGTTCAAGATTTTTCGTCATTCCTACATTCGTGCTCGAAATAATAGCACAGTTTACGTTAAGCTCGTAGATCGGTATCGTGCAACAGATTACGATGTACTTTATGTAACCTTTAAAAGCTAGAGCATGTTTTGTGATCTGCATTATTTAACACTACGCGTCTGCTCGTCATTACGAGGTTTAATTCAATTAGTTACTTTCACTCGTTCGAACGGCTGCATCACTAATTGCTCCGGATTATTAATTTAGGAAAGTGGCAATTTTGCAATGATTTGACACGATTTAAAAAAAGACAATGGGAATGATCTATCTTAAGAAGAGCAATTGTAAGAAATACTTTCTGGTAAAAATAAGAATTGTTTAATATGCATTCACAAATTGTACAATTTACTACAGATTTATGAATGGTCATTACTCAGTGGAGAAACAACCTCGTAAATATAATATCTGAAATGTAGATGCAATTTTCATAACACGCTGTTTCTATAATGATAAACCTGAGAAATATGAATGACGAAGTCATTCAACTCTGACAGAGATAAACATCTAAAGCAACGTTGCAATGACTCAAGACTATCGTATTTCATTAAAACAATAATTGATTGATTTAAATAAGAAGTAGAGAGAGAGAAAAATTATCAGTTTTTAAAATCTCAGTTTTTAAAATCTCAGTTTTTACAAATACAAGCAAACTTGACTTATATTAGATAATCACACTGTCACGTCTCGATAGTCCTTGACCGTCTCGGGTTGTAATAGTTTCATTAACTATTCTGTTATGAAGTCACAGTTATGAATGTTTATTCACTCCGATGTACTAATTACATATAAAAGCTGGCAATACTTGATAATTTAAATAAATTAAAGACACTACGTATACGATTGAATAGGAAAGTCGATTGGTCGACACTCTGAATAATCGGACAGTCACCCGCATTTCTAACGATAAATCATTTGTAATTGTCAGAGAAAGCTGATTCCTGTATCAAAGTTGAGCGCGAATTATCCTCGCGCTGAAAATGCGCTTTATTTTCAAGAAGAAATTAGTTTTTCTCGTTGTGCATCAAAATATTCGGTTCCGGATAAAGTTTTGCCGTAGAATTTGTCTCTGCTTTTATGAACTCGAATCAGGACTGCGCGAGACGAAAAAGGCATCCAACTGGTAATTCAACAGTTAAAAACAAGTACGTAATCACTCAACTTTTACCGACTCGCATTTGGATATCGAGGGCACCTGCATGCCGTTCTCGTCGCGGAGAAACTGACCGCTTCATCGTCGAAGGAAGGGTCGATATCATTTATCTTGCGCAGTCGTCCTTCGCGATATTTGTCTTTATTAATCTTTACAATGTCGAAATTATGCAAATCAGATCTCAAACAGCGATTTGTGCGATACTAATTGTAAATCTCTTATAAATTAAGTTTTGTATAAATTAAACGTTAAACTAATACTTTATAAAGTATACATTCGTTTGAAATAATCTTCCCTAAAGGATACAACGACATTTGAAATGCGTTAGAAAGATGTATACAAGGTGAAGAACAAGTTGGAACTGCAATTAAAATGTATATAAGGTAAAGCATTATATATAAAAAATTACTTTAAAACGACGGGCTCCCCATTATCTCCAATATTAGCTGACATTGTAATACAGGGTTTGGAAGAAAAGGTGTTGAAGATTTTTAATTTTGATATCCCGATTTATTACAGATATGTCAATGACATAATTATGACTATTCCGGTAACTAAAACCAATTTTGTGAAAGAAAAATTTAATGAGTATCACTCACGTATACAGTTCACAGTTGAAATTGGTAATAAAACTATTAATTTCTTAGACACCACGATTATAATTGAAAATAACCGTATCAATTTCGATTTATATCATAAACCATCGTTCTCGGGGAGATATCTTAATTATCAATCTCACCCATTGTCGCAAAAAAGAGAGACAATTGTTGGTATGGTTGACAGAGTGTTTTTAATCTCACATTCGGAGTTCCACCAAAAAAATTTGGAACAAGTTATTAAAATATTATTAGACAATGATTACTCTCTAGATTTCATTTTTAACGTTATATGTGAGAGAATTAAAATGTTGAATAATAAGAGGATTTTGCAATTAGCCAACAAGATAAACCATGATGCTTCATATATATCTAAGGGAGAAAGAGATGAGACAACATGGTTTACTATTCCATATGTAGAGTCTATTTCTGAAAAATTTATAAATATTGTTAAAGATACTAATGCGAAACTTGCGTTTTTTAATCCTAATAAACTCAGCTCTATGATTAAAGCCCAAAAGGATCCGCTTCTTGCAGATAGTAAAAAGAATGTTGTCTGTAATGAAGATTATCTGTAATGATTGTGACGCGTCCTATGTAGGACAAATATGTAGACAATTAAGTACTAGGATTTCAGAACATAAAAATGACATTAATAGAAATAAAATTAATCACACAGTTGTCACTAATCATAGGAAACTACATAATCACGAATTTGATTAGGACAATGTCCAAATTTTAAACATGGAACGCAACTATAATAAAAGATTAATATCCGAAATAATAAACATCAAGCGGCAAAAGAACGGAATTAATTTAAACAAAGACACAGAATTACTTTGTACGTCATATTTTTGTTTTCTGACCAACCACGAATGTTCTTGAGCGATATTACTGACACATATTTTCATATTTAGTACAAAAAGAGACACTATAGCAGATACATCGATAATGAAAGTATCTTGTTGTAAATAATTTTAATTAGTTTTAATAACTGTTGTTTGCGATATTTTATTGTAATAATGACGAGAGTTGGTGTTGATCGTAGCGCCTGAGGTGGTTCGCCACATTAGATTCCAGTTATAAGATATTTCGATTCTAATTTTAATCACTAATTTTAAGATCAAAGTTATACATATGACGATCATCTAGCATGCAAACTGATATGGAGCTTTGGTATAGGAGGATAACCACAGGAGGTTATTTACGTGAAAGTGGATGTTAATTATATGCTACATGTTCGCTGAAGATGGCTGAAGAATTTAGCCGAAACGTTCAAATGCATAAAGAAATGGAATATTGTTAAGAAGATACTTCGACATCAATTCATGCGCACAAGTTACAGCGCCGATTCCTAATCGCCCTTACTATTAAGCTATTAATATTTCTTTCGCTTTACAACTATTTTAAATAAATTTAAAAAAAATCCCATATCAATTATTGATGATAAATACTGGTGAACCATGTCAGATCTTCAAAAGATGTCCAAATTAAAAATGCAAAACCAATTACTCGTTTAACGGCGAGAATTACGTTTAGTCCCATAATGTAAAAATGTCTTCAACAATTGATTTATATAATGTTACGACAACGATTTCTTCAAAGGTTTTTATAAAAATAAGTAATAGCAATATTCGTTCAGTTTTAACAATGACGATATATAACGTTATATTATCCTGTTTTCATCCTGTTGAAAGAACACATGGGCAGGAAATGTTTTTCTACTGGTCAAGGGAGATGGCGGCAGAAACGTGTGACACAGGAATACAAAAGTTGATACCACGACTCACCAAATGCTTGGAACTGAATGGCGATTACGTAGTGCTTTACTTGTGCAGTAATATATGTTATATAAGTTTTATTAATAAATATTCATTTTTCGATTTTTTTTAAATATTGTAACCTTACTTTCCGAATATACCTAGTATAACACATATGACATAAACTATAGATTAACAGTAGAGCTACAATTGATTTATGAAATAATTATTTTGATCTCTAAAAACGCGCACGCATCGAAAAAGAGACACCTTCAGCAATCAGTACTTAGCAGGCCACATTAGTAAAATGCTATTGCTTAACTTTGCATAATTAGAAATCTTAATAAAATGTCAAATAACAAACAAGGCATTTAAATATACATATATTCGTGTGATAATCAGGTTTAAAAAGAATGTAAGGAAAAATATATGTAATTAAATATTAAAATTACCTTAAAAACGAAATGCTTGAAAGTAGTAATGTTTTATAATGTATGCTGGCTTGTATTGACATATTAGCATCGTAGTGTGACGGCGAGATATTGAGCAAATAATCCATAAATAATTGCTACAATTCACCATCTAATAGCTGAGATATAAGGAGTTATTATATCTACACTGGTCATAACACCACCTTTTCCTTTATCGATTTAGAAATAGTAACAACGGAAATTAAACACGCAATCGCAAAAAAGAATACGGTAATATCATAAAAAAATATTTTACGTGGGCATCACGTAATATATTAGGTGTTAAACTTAATTCCTGCCGTTTTTCGTCTCTAAAATTGATTTGTTTCGAAGGGAAGATGAGTGAATACCTTAATTAAAGTAATTTCCTCCATTTTCTACTTTATTACTAATTAATAATACTTTATTAATGATACTTTGATTAAGGTATTTCCCTTCGAAACAAATCAATTTTGGAGACGAAAAATGGCAGGAATTAAGTTTAACACCCAATAGCAACGGTATTTACAAGAACGATCCTCTTAACGTTCGCGCACGCGAACAGCAATTAAATGAGGGAAGAATGAGGAATGTTAACGGGTATAATTTCTTGTAAAATGCTGCCGTGACGTCTACGCGTATTTCTGGTATAGGTACTATTCGTCCATGCATATGCAAAGATATCTTGGGAGCTGACAAATTGCATCGAGGACGTTGTATTAGCGATGATGGCGGCATCGTTGTCGCTGCAACAAGAGACAGAGACAGGAAGTCTCTAAGATGCCTGCAAACGATTATACTAGTGTAATACTTTACTTTTATTCGATCGCGCAAACTCGTGCATATCGTTACGCGAGAAACAGCCATACGGAAATGTCGGATTACTCACTAGATATAAAATGTTTACTTGAATCTTTATTTGCGTGTGTGATTTGCATGTGTTCACTTATATTATATTTATGCTGAGGAAGGCTCTATGTAGCCGAAACGTTTATATTATAATTTATATATTGATAATTATATATCGATATGTTAAATTTATATTAAATATATTAACAAAACACCTTATATTGCTCGTTATTTGGTCACTGATTTTTGAAAAGAATTATTCCACAAATCGATTGTAGATCTACTGTTAATCTATAGTTTATATTACATGTATATAGATTTCTAGTACTGAACGACTTACATGCGATAGGAGTTATATGAGCATATATATATTTGCATAATTTGAATATATACGCTCTACAATATTTTATTTTTTATGTAATTTTGTAATCAAACACTGTTTTTTAAACAAAACCAATTTTTTATATCTATTTTTGTGGAAGGCCATGTTACCATCCCTGTTTTTCTTCAATCCATTATGTAGTGTCGCTATATTTTTATAAATAGCGTCCTAAGTAATAAATATTCCATGACTTTGAATCCAGAATCGATTGAACAACATTTTGACAAATGTAATTGTTAAATTTTAAATTTAAATATTAATTATTAACTGAATTATTGTATACAAAATGTAAGTGGGATGCCATAATACTACCTTCTTCTCTACGATAAAAAATAGTGTAAATTCATATACTTCTAAAAAATAATTTGCATTTTACGGCAGAATCTATCGGGATAAAATAAAAAATATCTTGTAAATTATTCATTTTTCTCTTGATCTTATTTTAATACTATTTACTTTTATTTATTTTAATACTTATATTTTAATTACTTTTGTATGTAGAATAACTAGAAAAAATAAAAAATATAATATGATAATAAATTTATATAAACGAGATATATACGTGCATTATTATCCCTTAAAAAGTTATTAATAGTATTTCGTTGAATAAATATACTTTAAAAATGTATTGCATATATTTTATTAACTTGCAAAACTTTTATTTGAAAAATGTTTTTTAGAAAATGATTTATTTTTGATATATTTAACAATCTCGACACGTTTTTTCCTCAACCTTTATATATATTTTATAATTTATTAATTAAAATATTAAAAAATATTAAAATCACAATAGCAAGTTCTTAACAAAAAATTTTCATTGTTTCGCACCTTTATTAAAATCAATAACATATTAATAAAAAATTAGTATGGCAGTGTCGATGACCCGTCATGCCTTACTCTTCTCTCCTCAAGGATCTTTGTCGATACATCTTTGCGCGATACCGCAAGCCTTGGAATCGCTGCACGATGCGACTACAGAATGAGGCAACGCCAATGATCGTTATGTGCGTTGCGATGTCTCTTTTAACGTCCTCGGGACAGTTTTAGCAGGCTTGTACGACGTCCGTTTGCGAATAGCATTTACAGAAAAAAAAACGCGGAAATACCTTGTGCGAATCAAAGAGAAGATGAACCAATTTCGGTTATTTTTTCTTTATTTTCTTAGCGAAAGTATCAGTCTGCAAGTTCAATTTCGCCAACCTTAAATTCTCGTCGAGAAAATCCTGTAGGATTCTTTCCTCAAAACATAAAAAAAATAATCATGATCGAATTAACTCAATTAAAAAAGTATGTTATTGGTTAAGCTTTGGTGGAAATACACAGAATTTCTGACAACTATAACGTAAATATATATTTTGGTATGCAACTAGAATTTGAGCATGATATTAGAGTTCGTTAATGCATATATATCTAATCTGATAGTATACAGGTCTGAAAATAATTCTGTTGACCATGAAAATAATCACATAAGTATCATAAGTACAATGAGCAATATTGCAAAAAAACTTGGTATTCTAGCAAATAGTTTACATAATTATTTTGATGGTTTAACAGAATTATTTCTAGATCTGTATCTAGCTAAATTTTTAGATATTTCAACAAAACCATCCTTTCCGTGTGCTATCACGTACCCTCAATAAGTTCCGAATTTTGTATTCAAGTTAGAAATTGTACAATGAAAAAAAAATCTTAATTTCAAAGAAATATTTCTTTACTCGTATTAAAAAAAATTATTTTTTTGGATCAAAGAAATTTTCATTGATCAAAAGAAATAATTTTTTTTAATACAAGCAAAGAAAAATTTCTCTGAAATCAAGATATTTTTCAGTGTAAGAATTATTTATAAATCGTGTGTGTCTAATCTATTTTCTAAAAATATACTACCGGTTTTGATATTTATATTCGAGAAAACATAAACCCTGGGAAGAATTATATTTGAATACAATCTAAACATATATTATCCTGTGCCACGGCAGAGAAAGTTCTCTACGTCTATCGCGTGTATTTGGAAAGCATATATTTCTCCGCGTTTTCGGAAGACACAAAGGTATTGAACAACTTCCTGTTATGAAATACAACGGTTAGATTTTATATTTATTTGTAGAACTGTTCAAATGATTTTTTCTCGTAATGATGACAATGAAAAAAGAGAGAATAAAGAATTGTTCTTTTTGTTATTTAATTAGTTTAAAGTTAAAAACCGTTAATAAATGTCACATTGTAAATATATTCCTCTCGCAAGATTTCTAAAAATCTATTTAATTATAATGCTACATTTTTCGTTATAAAAGTAACTATTGTTCTATACTTATCTTTACTTATTTACTTATCTTTACAATTGTTTGAAGGTAATTACCGTAAATTTGATTTTGCAACTACTTATGTTTAAACATAAATATACGATAATCATCATTTGGCATATGGTAATTTACAGCGAGAAAGCGGATGTTACCAGTATGAAAGTAAACTATGGATAATATCCGGAACTAGTGGATTAAATTACTATGTCGAGGTATACTTCTTCGTAAAGGTTAAAGACTGTTTCTCTCGAAATAGGAATACTCTTAAGAAACATCAGAGTTAAATAATTATAAATATTGAAAAAAAAAAAATAAAGTAATACTAATTCTTTTAAAATAAAATTTATCTTTCCATATAATTTTCCTTTGATAGTCTTTGTTAGCGAATAAATTTATGATAGGAGAGAAAAATATTTATTGCTATATAATTATAATAAGTTTGGCTCTTGGGAATTAGCACTGTACTATAATATGTGCGCGATAAATGTCATTATTATTAAATTGTATCTCTCTATTTAATTAATAATTCGTATACATGTTTCGGCTAACTTTCTAGCCATCTTTAGTACATACAGATGAATCCGTGGTAAGCAATAATTAAGATGTATAAAACGACAGTATCCATATGTTTTCGCTATTTAATAACCGCAATGTTTCCATGTGAGGTGGTCAATCAACTATTTATTGGAGAGAAGACGCAACCAGTTGATTAGCTGGATGGTGCAACAGTGACTAAGCGCCTCCATCAAAACACTGTTAATAAACATCATATAATATAACAATTTAGTCTATTAATAATTAAAATAGCTTCGCAATAAAATTTTTGTTCATATTTCAGCACCGAAGTGAACTGCTCTCGTCAAATTTAATTTTCAAAGTTTAAAATGTTTAAATTTGACGAGACAGCAATTCACTTCGGTGCTGAAATATGAATAAAAATCGTATATTCCACATTGAGAAAAAAATGCTATTGATTCAATTAAAGTCTATATTACGGGCTGTCACTAACATAAGTGATTAATTCATGTATATATTTTATTGACGTAAAGGCTTGATCATTGAAATAATAATTTATGCTTTTATATGTCAATAAAAATATACATGAATTAATCACTTATGTTATCAACAGCATTTTTTTTCAGTGCAATTATAAACAATGTTTGACTTTGCATTATTAAGATTTTTCACAGTACAGTCGAATCCGTCGAGCGTGTTAGACGATTTCTTTATTTTATACATCTGACTTTATTCACTTATAATTGTGATACTAATTTTTTATCTCTTTTGACATTTTATTTTGACTATTATTTCAACATTAACATGGATTTTTACAATCGTTGGAATCTGAGGTGAGAGAGATGTTTTGTACTTGTTTTAACTTTTAGTTTTGTGTATTTATAACGGTTTTTTTTTGTTCTCACGCGACAACGAGAAATTTTTCACAATCGGCCATCCAATCGCTTGACGAGCAATTTTCCGTGTCTCTAACTTAACACTCATCTAAACATGTAACGAAACCGTCGTTTTATTAATCTTGAATATTAATTTTTCTGCGTCTGTATTTCTGTATATCTGAAGAAGGCCTAAATATAAGGCCGAAACATGCTATTGTATTATATTTTGTATTATATTCTGCAGTATTCAATATTCTTATTTTCTTCGATTTTTTATATTCATTTTATTAAACTTATGTTAAATGAATTTTTACGGTTTTTTGATTCTTATTAGCTTTTTACATCACATTGTATTTTGTTATAATTATATTTTTTATATCAGGGAATTAAGATTATCATCCGTATTTATTACTATGTTAAATTAACTAAAAATAATTAATATTGGTCACTAAAAATTAATTGCTCTATTGAACAAAGAGTCGGATCGAAATTACATTCCGGAACGAAATTTTAGACCGGTTACGGTTATGATTCAAGACTACCCAACTTTCGGTTTCGGTATCGATTCCAATCTTAGCAATAACGGTGACCATTACAGGTATATAATTACCGAAAACCGAAATTAAAAAGGACTAAAAAGAACTGAAATCCAATAGTCCCAATAACTGTTACTGTAACAGTAATGGAATCAAAAGTTGGATTTAGCTTGGAATCGTTATTCAAATCGAAATTTGCCGGTTTAAAATTAACAGTAGATAATATGGCTCAACAAATTAAAAAATAAAGAAAATATTTTAGAAGGGCTACGAGCCAATGAACAATTTTTTAATATATGTTTATTTTAACATATATTAAACATAAATGTTATGCATATTTAATAACAAGAACTTAAACCGACAAACGTTTCTCTTTATCAGGTCATCTTCAGTGTTTATGTTTAAATTCTATAAATCTTAAATCATAATTACGCAAACTAGGTTTAATAACCTAGTGTTTATGTTTAAATTCTATAAATCTTAAACCATAATTACCCAAACTAGGTTTAATAATCTAGTTTATGTAATTATAATTTAAGATTTATAGAATTTAAACGTAAACACTGAAGATGACCTGATAAAGAGAAACGTTTGTCGGTTTAAGTTCTTGCTATTAAATATGCATAACATTTATGTTTATTATAGAATTGTATTGTATTATCTACATATAATCTCTAAAATTCTTTTTAAAAATAATGTTTATACAATTCCACAGTATCTTACGCAATATTAAGAATTCTCTATATAATAATGTTATAAGTATTCATTTCATTTATGCTAAGAAGCCTTCGTAAAATGATGTCACCATCATCATCGTCATTATGTCTTATCATACAATCTAAGCAATTTTAAATGCCAGTCCTATCCCTATATAGCTTCATGAATTACGTCGGTGGCTATATGTCGTAGCGCCTTCAGAGTGTTCATCATGCATAAGATGCATCATTTGACGCACTTCAGGACGCACATGAATCCAATGTATATACTCGCGTCATTTACACATCTGAATTAGATATCTCTAGATCAGATGTATCCAATCCAGACGTTCGCTCATTATGATCATTAATTAAAAAATATCGAACTATATTTATTTTCCTTGGCTAATTGTTACATCCCGACAAAATTCTCTCTTTCGTTATTATAAGTATATGATTCATACCTTAATTTTATTTTATCTCTAGGTTAATATTTCATCATAGTCTTATTGGTTCCTTAAGATAAGGTAGCACGGCTCCGCGTAAGCCCTACTCCCCACTCTATAGGTTTAGTCTTAATAGTTGAGAGTTTTAATTTTACAATAAAAATTCGGTTTTCCTTAACTAACATCCTTATGCGAGGCGAATCTATTACATTCTAAATTATATATCTTCTAATAAAATTAGTTTAATTTTATTAGAAGAAAAAAGAAAAAAGGAAGAAAAAGATATTCGTCCTCGCATTCAGAAAGATTTCTATTTTGTTATAAATTGCTTAATTATTAAACACAAATGTAACATACATTATCACTAATAGATTGTTAATATACGCTTTTATTTATTATTTAATAAAAGTACTTCTTTTAAAAAAAGATCGTGGAATATTCTTATACATTCTTTAGAGTAGATAATCTGTGTGACGCATAAAAGTACATAACGTGATCTATCTGTTGGTTTGAATGTTTAAATAAGGGAAAAGATATACCCCCCTATAAAAGAGAAACGGAATTTTTGGTTTCGAAGTAAAGATAAAATAGGGACGAAATATCAAGACTATGATGGAATATTAACCTAGAGATAAAATAAAATTAAGGTATGAATCATATACTTATAATAACGAAAGAGAGAATTTTGTCGGGATGTAACACTAATATAATATATTAAATTAAATAATATGTCAAAAGGCTCAATAAAAATAAAATAAGAATATAAAAGAGGGCTACGAGCCTAAAACGAATACTTTTAATATAAATAGTTAAATCATGCATACACAAAACAAACGTTTCGCACCCGATCGGGTAATTTTCAATGTAACAAAAAGACGATTATAAATTTTCTTAGCAATAAATTAAAATATGTAAAAAATACATAGAATAAAGTATAAATTGAGGTCTAAGGTATTCAAAAAATTATTAAGTCTCTAATAAGAACCTAAGTGTTCGCACGTATTGTGAACTAGTCGGATTAGTGCTTCTGCTTCACAACACATGCGATCACCAAAGTTCTTATAGTTAGTCTCATAGCCCTCTTTTATATTCTTATTTTAATATAATATATTTTTATATCTGTTCATTTAACATTAACCTTTATTTATTATTGGTTTTATAATCTGTTATTTATTTCTTATTAACATGTTTTATTTTTCTTGTAAATAAATCACATATACAAAATGTCCCGAAATTCGAATTAAAATACCACAGCAACAAAGTTCCCAAAAAATTAAGTAAAAATCTTACTATATTTTTATTTCAAGCAGTAGTCTTTGAAATATAAGAGTTTAAATATAACCAATTATAGATTAGATCGTTTAGATGATCAATTAACTGTCCATAAATCGCACGTGATTAGTAAACGGAAGTATTAGTAAGTGCGTACCTGAATATTTAAACGTAATTCGTCTAAACATAATTGGCCATATATATAAAAAGCCTTATTTCACAAACTCTTACCAAGGTCGGATCATTACTGATTGAACGGTTCCTGTTCGTGCAAGTTTCTTTGAGTCTTTCGGTAATTATAAATTATTAACTACATTTTAATATTTTCCAAAATGAAGTTTCAATATTTATTCTAGAAAGTTGAAAGTATGTTGGTGCATTTTTTTAACCATTCTGAATAGGTGAAAAAAACGGACGGATTTTAGTGATCCATGTTTGGATGAGGCATCAAATTGTACTTTGTATTGTAAGGGTTAAAATAAAAATTTTTAAATAACTTTTTTACTTAATTTTTTCAAAACTTTTTACTATAATATTTTCATTTGCGAATTTCGGGACACTCCATAAATACTTACATGTACAATTTATATACACAATTTACACATAAAATATTTACAGCTATCTAGGTGTCAAACAAAACTTTGAAATCATAATTAGAACAATCGAGATATGATCTATTCACCTAACTTCGAATGTAAAAGCGTAAATTACGTCAACTATACTCTTCGCACACAGAATATACTAAATCATTTGAAAATTTATCGTATTGCAAAACTGTCCAACAATATTATGCATATTAACAATTTAGAATTTTCATATAAAATCTTGTATCCATGCGTTTAAAAAAAAGGATAATATAAATGTCTATTAAAAAATCATTTTTTATATATAATTTATAAGATATCACTTTATCATTTGTTTCAAATGTTTTAGATTTAGATAGTTGTAGATTTAGATAAATAAAAATTCATTATAATTATTATTAATCACTATTATTAAATGAATTAAAAATTCATATATACAATAATATAGCGATGCAATTGATTGCACTAAGATTCTCGCGTTACTTTCTAATTTTATTTATAATATTTGTTAACTTATCTACAATAAGTACAATCTGTCCATGAAACATAATTACATTCAGATCTTCTTTCCATAGTATCTTAAGATCATCCTTAAACCTCAGAGATAGCATAATTACAATAAAATTACATGTTCTTGAAACCACAACATCCTTTCTCTCACTTCTTCGCGATAACCTAGTTATTAACTCTTTACATTGTTTTCCAAGGATACACGATTCAATTGCAAAGTAAGCATTTTCACATATATTTTGTACGATAATGAATTCTGATTGTTACTTTCATTAATTGCACTTGTCACTTGTTCCTATAATTCGGTCAATATTAAAAAATTATATTATACGTAATATATTGGATATTAAATACTTTTATTTGCAATTAATTATGCACAAAAATTTATGACAAAAGTTATATCTTCATTAATTTTTGTGTGAATAAAATATTGTCGTTTCACATAACGATAATTAACATCTTACTTTTGTTTGAACGATAATTGTATTAATGGATATTCAACGAATTTATATGTTTGTCAGTACACAGAGAGAACTTTTTTTTAGAGTTTACTCTGAAAATAGTGCTGGGACAACATTGCATTTCTAAGAATTTTATGTAAATTTCTTCATTTATTAATAAAACTACAATAAAATATAAAATAAGTTTGATTATAATTTTACTGAACTGTATGATAAAAATCTTTAAAATATTGTATTGTACCATAACTATCATATTTTTAGGGTAAATTTTAAGAGAAAATTCTTTCCATGTACGAATGCACGAATTTTGTACGAGTTTTTTCAGAAAAATAAGTTATTTTGAGTTGCTTTGTGGAATAATTTTTTTACCTCTCAAAAAAAAATGAATTATATTGTCTATATCGAAATAAAATTACAATATTCAAACTGTCGAAGTGTGATAAACAATTATTCGTTACAAAGTAAGCAAATATACAGTGAAGAAATGTACAATGGAGAAAACAATGGAACGATGAAGAAAAAGGGACAATAATAAATTCAAATCGACTTTACATAATCCTCTTTAAAACGCCGATCCTTAACGCATCATATTTTCTTCTGTAAATTATTAAATAATTTCACCGATAAGAAAACGAATTAAGATATAATTATTTTCAGATTTAATTTTTTTCTTTTACGAATTGTCATCAGTGGAAACTAGATTAACTTAAACCGTCAGATTATTCTGGAAAATTTATTTTTATGAAGATTACACAAGCACGATTCCGTCGAAAATAAGTTATCCTAACATGCGACATAGGCACTTTCGCTATTCCATTCTGGTATTATAAAGTGCACGTGTGCAAATGCACACGTGAAAGAATGCATGAATATATTGACAATACAATTATTCTTGTTAACGCAACGAATTACTACGAAGTGCCTGTAACGAATTAGCATAGGAAACCCGCACCTCTTTTTACAGAATGCCGATGGCCAATTTAGTAAACGAAATCGTCGGAAGATTATCAATCACAAAACTTTGGCCTGAAATAATTAGTGTGTTCTAACAATGCGTTCTGCTTATTATTCTCAATCGCCTAGTCTTTCGGTCTGTAAATATTTCATAAGATCTCTATAATTACAAAGTCTTTGAAGGCTGTTGATGCGAACACCCCGATTTTTCCAAGTCATTACATCCGGCATAGTATTCTCTATAATAATGGCTGAGAATGTTCTTGCTTCATGACATTTAACTTTCGTTACAATCCAACGTTGCTTATCCACATTAATTCTGCGTATAAGGTATACTACGAACATTCCGCATGCATGAATGCAAGCTGTTTCGTTTTAAAATCACGCAGACATTCTGCGTTTACATATTTATCGGACAGTCTGAGAAAGATTTTGGAGTGTAAACCACCAAATCCGAATACGCGTACGAAATGTATAATTTTTTTTCTATATGTGCAGAATACATCCCCGACTATTTCTATTTCTATACACGGCACTTGAGACTTGAATTCAACATTTCAGTATGTGATATCATAATTGACTATGGATACGCAGAATATATTAATATCAATTGTATATTAATATCACATCAATTATATATTAATATCAGGGTTGGCAAATAACGATGTTACTTGTAACGTCGTTACTGTTACAAGTTACTTTTTGTTGGTAACGATTGAGTAACGTTACATATTTTCTTCTGAATAACGTTCATGATAACGTAGTTGCATTTTTAGGGCAATGGTAACGATTTCATTAGTTACTTTTATCGTTACTTTGTTTCTATTTACGTAAAAGTTTTAATCGTAATTAATGCGTATATACATATTTATCAGTGTTTGAGTTTTATTTTCGGTTTTATTCCTCTACTAAAAATAGAATTGTAACATCTTGTTTGGAGTTACCGCAAGAATCTGTATACAATAGCGTTTTTTATTAGCAGACCTAATGTGCATTCAGTGCATTAGTTCTGCCAATAAAAAACGCTATTGTATATAGATTCTTGCGGTGACCCCCAAAAAGATGTTAGAATTCTATTTTTTTCCTTTAATCCTAGTATGATATTGTTATTTTTGGTTACCTTCCTTATAACACCAGGTTTATGAAACCCTGCAACTTTGTCACGCTACATCTCTGGACTAAATATGTATTTTTTTAGCTCAAAACGTGTGAAATTTATACCTCGAAGTCAGACAAAGACAGATAAATATGAATCAAATAAATAATTTAAACAATAGAAGGAAAACACGGGCAATTAAGAGCCTAAACTCGTAGTAATTGGAGCGATTATATGTATTGGGTATGGGAATAAGTTTCCGCTCATTGTAGAAAGATGTCGTTAGTAGCATTGCTTGTGTATTTGATAGAACGGCAACACATGTGTTTGTGTTCAAACTTTTTTTTTTGCGTTGAAGATATCGGAATTTATTCCAAAAAAGCAACATTTGCGGGAAGTTTTACTCCATTATTTTATTTTAAAGAAAAGTGCTGCAGAATCGCATCGTTTGCTCGTAGATGTTTACGGTGAGCATGCTCTATCGAAAACCAGTTGTAAAGAATGGTTTCGGCGATTCAACAGTGATGGTTTTGACGTGCGTGACAAAGAACGCGAAGGTACACCGAAAAAATTTGAAGATGCAGAATTGCAAGCATTACTCGAAGAAGATTCATGTTTATCGCTCGATAGGTTGTCAAAAGAGTTAAATGTTGATAGATCCATTGTTGGAAAACGTCTACACGCAATGAGAATGGTGCAAAAAGAAGGAAATTGAGTGTCATACAAATTGAAAGAGAGAGACATGGAAAGACGTTTGGTCATCTGCGAGATACTTCGTCAACGACAACAAAGGAAGGATTTTCTACATCGTATCGTAACTGGCGATGAAAAATGGATCTACTACGATAACCCTAAACGCTTGAAAGCATGGGTGATGCCAGGTGAACCAGGTCCATCAACGCCAAAACGAAATATCCATGCTTCGAAGATTATGTTGTGCATCTGGTGGGATCAGAGAGGTGTTATATATTATGAGCTGCTCAAACCGTCCGAAACCATCACTGGCGATCGTTATCGACTACAACTGATACGTTTAAACCAAGTTTTGAAAGAAAAACGACCGGAATGGGACAATAGGCACAACAAGTTTAGAAACTAACGTTTCAATCGCAATCGAATCATTTTCAAAGTTCAAATAGAAGTATATGAATAGCGGAAAATAAAAATTAACATGCGTATCAAAGTCAAAAAATAATAATTACAAATAATATTTCACTATCTAAGTTACAATATAAGTCGCATATAGTTGACAATGCCGATATTAGATCCATATACAAAATTTAAGCTGCGTGTCCAACACACCGAGAATATATGGTTGTTAATCCTCATATTCCGAAAGTATTTCATAGTGCAGAAAGATAAATTATAAGAGTCCGGCAAACAAACGAGCAGTCGTACAAACATCTCGCAAATAAAAAATCCAGATTCTACAGTAAAGGCCGAAATTACATTAATAATAATATAAAAAATTAATTATAACAATAGGCGATTTTTGGCGATCGTTTGGTACATATACCAAGATGTACCAAAGTATACCAAGACGTTTTCGCGTATTTGGTACTATGTGGTTAAGGCGTGGCTAACCATTTTGGTACCTCTGTGGTATATACCACGCTATACCCTGCTAGTGAGCACGGTTGTTCTTCCAAATCTCTGGTACGTAGCCAATATAGCGCCAAATATAAAATAAATAGAGCTGTAAGATATATTTTATGTCAATTTCTTCTGCATTTAGGTCCATATTTTAAACTTTTTTATCGATAAATGTCTCTAAAAATAACTTATGAGCTTTCTGATTGATTGCACGCCACTTTTAGATGAACTTCTATCGATATAAGAAAGTGCAGAATATGGATCTGAAAGGATAAGTAAGATCACTATAAGTGATTGAAATATTATAAAATGCTACATAAAATTTCTTTGTATTTAAAAATTACATTAGTTGATGTTTATTATTTATCAATTAATCAGCAAGTGGTTAGGTTAGGTTTTCTGCAGAAGCTGCTAAGAGAGATGGACGAGCTTTAACCTTCTTGCGAGTAGCATCGTGACTGATAGGATTAGTTGGCTGTGAAAAAATATATTTATCCTTGTAGTAATAGCTGTTATTCGAAGAAAGTTAAATGATTGTAAACAATCTCGTGGAAAATGTGAAGAATGTAAATTGAAACAACAATTGAAATAAGTATTAATGTAAATTGAAACGATAACAATTGAAATAACTATTAATGTAAATTGAAACGATAACAATTGAAATGACTATTAATGTACATATTAATGAAATTTAAGTTTGTAGTACGTTAAATTTCAATACGCTTAACCTATAAGTTAAGCGTATTGAAATTTAACGTACTACAAACTTAAATTTCATTAATATGTACATTAATAGTTATTTCAATTACGATTAATGAAATGTCATTTATATCCGTGAATGAAAAGTATATCAAATTTCATTACACTTAATTTTTCAGTTACTGTAAACTTAAACCACCTTGATCAAAAAGTTCTCGGAATTACCACCAGGTGATGCTCTGAAGGTGCGTTCCGTATCGCGCATGATGCGCATGATGCATCCATTGTCCTTGTTTAACATTTGGTAAACAACAAAGATAAACGATGCATTATGCGCATCATGCGAGAAACGGAACGCACCCTGAGTCAACTGATTTGAGTTATGTTTTTTTGGTTAGGTTGCTACATCTATCATTGACATTTCCACCAAATTTCATCGCCATAGCTTGACATTTGTAAAAGTTACGCCGTCTTGAGTATATCTACCTCTGCACGTGTTTTCGATTTTTTACAGTTTTAAAAATGGAGTTGAATTTGCAACGACTTTGTATTAAATTTTACGTTAAAATACCATCTAATAGCCATCGAATTCACCCGATATGGCTCCCTGCGATTTTTTTCTGTTCGATCGAGTCAAAAAACCACTACGAGGAACGCGTTTTAACAGCCGAAAGGAGGTAATGGAAAAAATCGAAGACGGCTCTAATGGCTATACCGACAATAGAGTTCCAGAAATGTTTCGAGAACTGGATTAAGCGCTGACATAAGTGCGTTGCAGTCGATAGGGAGTACTTTGAAGGGGACAATATCACTTTTGATGAATAAACTTGTATTTTAAATTTTCTGAATGAATTTCGGGAACTTTTTGATCAAGGTGGTAATTTGTTTCTCTTTCTAATTTTATGTCTATTTTAAAGCCTTTATTTCACATGTTACTTTTTATTTAATTGGCTCGTAGCTATTCTTAAATTTATTCTACTTTATAAAATTTCTACTATTTATTATATTGAAATATAATTCTTTTTAGTTCTACATTTTCGTGTACTTACTTTTATACTATTCGAAATTCAGTAAACGTATATTTAATAAGAAATAAAGAGATACCCAGAACGCCGAAAATTTACAAGCTAATATGTGGGTCCCAAGTATCCTCTTTGAACTTCCGTGCATTCTCATATCAAGAATAATGCAAAAAAAGTACCCTGCAGGCTTATCATATCTATGGGCAGTTAAAGTTTTTTTCAACCTCAATCCGGGTCTTCAAATCATATTATAAAAAAGTTACAGCAATGTAAAAAATCGCATGGGTACGTTGTACTCATCTCATACTAGGATGTACAATCGACATAAAGATGTATGGTTAATACAAATATAGAAACGAATTAAACTGCGAAATCCTCAATACATTTTATTATGTTATTTGATAAAAAATATACTTTAGGCATTTTATCACATCTCAGATATCACATTTTTTACATTTAGATTAGAATTGTGTACAACTGCTTTAATATGCACTGAGTGCACACAAGTTCTGCCAATGAAAAACGCTATAAAATTCTATTAGTGTCAAGAAAAAAAGTAACGACTCGTTACATTTTGAGTGTGACGGTAACGGTAACGAGTTATTTTTATGAGGTAACGTTACCAACTCTAATTAATATTAAATATATATTATAAATTATAAATCTGAACAAAACAAAAAAATATGAACATAAACTTCTATTAACATTTAGTTTATTTTATTTATCATATTGAAGATAGATTGATATCTATAGAAATTTATATTTACATAACGTATTTTTTGTAAATTTACAATATATATTATTTATATATTATTGCTGTGTATTAATATACAATGACTCTAAGTATCTACAATATCAACTGCGATATCAAGTACTATAAATAAATAAACTTAGTAAATAATACCAGGACAATCTATGCATATCATATTTTTTTCATTTCGTGTTTAGTCTTAGATAAATAAAACTTCATTAACTTTATTTAGCTAATTAATTAAAGAAAATAATAAATGGACAAAATAAAAAAAAATACATGATATGTACAGATTATCCAAGTATTATTTACTAAGTTACAGCACATCAAATAAAATTCTCCAAATGTATAGAAGTACCTAATACTTGATATCGTACTTTGCTCATAAATAAAACAAATAAATAAAATCTTATCTGTGAATCAGTAAATCGCTAATCGTAGAACCATGAACATAAGATTGTGTGTTTCGCAAGAAAAACGAGCCTGTACCTTTTCTAGCAAGGTCTATTAAATTATTCTCCGATGTTGCAACAAAGTATCATGCGGGAATTCAAGATACGATCCGATATCGCGCCACTTTAAAAATTTTTTTGATTTACTTCCTACACCTTTCACCTCTACGTCCAAGTTAAGTACAACTGAACGTAAGAAAATTAATCGGTCAGTGTATTGCCAGCACTATTCAATATCACTCCGCTCACGAATCAACCACTTCAAATTTAAACTACAACGATTTGAATAACAGCGGGGTAATGAACCGACCTACTTATGAGAACGCATTAACTGCAATCAAATTATGTAATACAAATTTAAAAAATATAATTTATTTATGTGGTCAAAATACTAGTGCATCCGATAAGTAAATAAAAAACTCATAATTGAGATAGAAATTTTATTCACTGAAAATTTTCGCACTAAAAATTATTTCTTTAAGTATATATATATTTAAGTATATATATTTATTCAACAATGTGGGTTTTCAAAAATATTTGTAATCACTCAATTGCTGATATGGTAAAATATTCTACCTTCAAGCTTGATTAAAATTTGGAAAACATGATTATGTTTCTCGAGGAGAAAGAAAACTATTGCCAATGATTTTATTACGAAATGTACTAAATTATGTGGTTACTGTTAAAAGATTATGTGGTTACTGTTAAAAGAGAATGAATATGTGAAATCGAAAATATTTAATCATATTGACATTCAATATAGTCAATATAGTGAGTATGATATATTTACATAAATTTAAATATATTCACATACTATTAAAATCGAATAAAAAGCATTTATTCATTTTTCATGAATATACAAAAAAATTCTAATTGTCGAATTCATATTCATCATTTATTTATTTATCAATATTAGATATATTCACCGAAAACAGCAGTTAATACAAAACAAGAATATTTTTATTTATGTTTACTTGTGATTCCATGTTGAGACATATGATAGTACATTAAAAGAATCAACACATTAATTCCTTGCACCTGATAATTAAAACACAGTTTCATCGTTTATTCAGAACTATAAAATTTAATATATGATGCAAAAGACTCGATTTCGTTATAACATCGTGACAATAAAAATAAGACACAATGAAGGATCTACTTATACACAAATGCATTTCGATTAGAATTGTTCAATTATTCCTTAGATTCCTATTGTATTTTCTATGAAATTCGAAATAATTCCAATCAGATCCCACTTCAAATAGTTCTATGCGTGCCCTGCTAAATAATATCTACAGAAAATGTTTAAAATTTTAAAACTATTATAATATTGATGTTTTAATTTTTTGTAAATTTTTAATTCTAATCTTCAAAATATAAACTATATATTTACAAGTACATAAAACATACTCATAAACGTATTCTTATATATTAATATAATATTATCTCTTTATATATAATATTATATATAAATATAGAAAAACATATATTGAGAGAAAGAGAAAGAGAGAGATACGTTGTAATAATAAAAAAAATTATGAGATAATCAATGAAAATATAATATCATATATAAAATATTACAAATTTTCTACGTAATTCAATGGTAAATGCTGATTAATTATTTCTACTTTATACAGAGTCTTCTAAAATTCGCGAATCAAAATCCATAGCAAAAAAATCCTTGAAAAAATAAATTATAAAAGTATTTATCATTTGTCGAAGTGTAGAAAACTAAGTTTTAAAAAATGTTTGTCATTCTGAATAATAGTTTTTGAGATAAATTTTTTAAATTGATCAACTATTGATTACGATTAACGCGTCATAATCTGTAATTGGCCAGTTAAAAACTTTTATTTAAAAACTACTATGCTCGGAATGATAAAGAAGAAATATTTTTTTAAATTTACCTTTTCGGTAACTTTCTTGGTGTGTTATATTGATTCAAGAATTTCGGGTAATCTATATACATATATTGGAAACATATATTTTATTTCTTAACAAAATTCTTTTAAATACAGAGAACCTAATCTATCAAGTGAATCAGAAGTAAATTGAGCACTCTCACACGTTTACGTCAGATGTATTTTCAAAAGTACGCATATATGTATGAGGTTTCGATTTCTGTGGTTTTCACTCTCGATCGGAAAGTGTCGCTTCCACAAGAGGAGTAAAAGTCACGGTATCCCGCGGTAAAAACAGGTGTGGAGACGCGTGCTATAGCTGGTCAAGCCGAGAAAGTCAAGAGCGCGAATGCCGGCGTACTCCAAGAAGTATCTCTCGCGCAGCCTGTTAGCCTACTTACGTGGCTTAGTACGGCTTGAAATTCGTGACGCGACAGGTCGTCGTATTCGCCGATTCAATAATATTGACTGTCGTCGTCAGATCCTCAGAAAAAAAGAAGCACGGCGAAACGCGAAACGTCGCGTCGCATCGCGAGGACAGCTCGATCGCAGTATGACCTAAGTCTTGCATAATACGATCAGCCGCCCCAAGATTGACGACTTTGCGGCCGATCATCGACGGCGAAATTTCGAAGCCCCGCTTCTTCCACGGCGCTTTCGATCCGAGAAAGTCGCGATTTCGCACGTACGCTCACGGCTCGAAAATCGCAACTGTGATTTCTCGAGAATATATCGACAGATTCGCAACTGGAAGAGATATTAAGGGTGGGTATTTTTTATTTAATTTTGAGGATTTTCAAAGAGACACTTCTGTGTCCCACATACGACACCATGAGACGCAACGAATCGAAAACGTTGATATGTAAATTGAATTCGATATAATCGAAATCGAAAAAATTTTAAATAGGAAATAAGTTAAAATAATGCAATAAGGTTAATTTTAGTTCACAAAAATATAGAGAAGTAACGTAGTAAAAGCAGGGATTATGGAATAGCTTTTTTTAAATTAACATTGTTCCGATATAAATACATATGAAGACTTTAAATTTACACAGAACTCTTGAGGAATATATTAGTTACAACATCCAATAAATGAAAGTCACCAAAATTTAAGTCCAACGTCAATATTAACAAAAAAGTCAAAAGTGAGAAAATGGGGAGGTCTAAAAAATGGGATGTAATATGGAATACCGATGAAATTTTGACCATAGTAATAAATAACACAATAAATGAAATCCAAATTTGATTATTTATTTAAACTGATCAAGAAAAATAAAAAACTGTTCAATTTTTATTATACAATGACACAGAAATATAATAGCATCATTACGAACGTTATTATGCACAGACAAATACAAAATCGCAAATAAGCTGATAAATTGCAAATAAACTGATATAGAATACATGCTGTCATCTAACCTAACCTAATCTGATCACGAATAAATTGTTAACATCATTGGAATCTATTCCATATTCTCAACCCTCGATGTATTCCACACCTGCATGGCAAATAAAGTCTTTCCGTATCATATGACAAATAAAGTCTTTCCGTAGCAATAAACAAGTTTGAAATAGCAATTAATCTGCATAATATTGTTCATGCAACATTATTAAAAACGTCTGTGCAATATAAGCACTAAAAAAACTTACCTTCAGTTTGTGAGAACTGCACTTTTTAGAAAAAGCTGCCGGATCTTCAGACGTAACGAAAATAAATAAATGTTAATTTTAGCAAAACGGTTGGTCGGACCGAGTTCATTGCTTGTTATGATACGTTTGGTAACAGTTACAATAACTTTCAGCGATTGCCGCCAGATTGCAATACTTTGTTTAAAAAATAAGCCACTATTCCATATTAGTAGCCTATGCCATAATCCCTGATTTTACCCTACTAATCTTTAAAAAAATATAAAAGTAAATCTCTACAAAGAATAATGTTGAGAGCATCATTATTCGTTAGAAATCACTACTTTTCACAAAAATTCCGTTTTATTTCTATCTTCAAGTAACGTTTATTTAAAATAAAACAAAGAATAGAACTTTGTTACTCATTTGCTGCATTGAAATTTAATTAGCAAAGAAAGTAGTCTTCATTTTCGATCTTTTACACAACTTAAAAATTGATCAATATTAATATATATAAAAATTTCCAATTCTATTTTAAATAAAGAATCTAAAGCATCGTTTCGATCATTCTACTATATGTAATAAAAGACAAGTTTTCTGTTTATTTATTTATATTCCTTTATTTTTTTTATTAATTTAAAGTAGAATATCATAATATATATGCACACTCATCAGTTAAAAGGTCGCACACATTTTTTTCAATTAGTTTCGAAATGCAGCCTCATTATTCTTGCTTGTGGATTTAACCATTTACGCTCAATCGTTTTACGAGCAAAGTTCTGAAACTCATTGAAAAAAATGTTGCAACCTTTTTAGCTAGTGAGTATGCATATGTATTATATCTACTTTAAATTAATAAAAAAATAAATAAATGTAAACAAATAAACAGAAAACTTACTTTTTATTAAATATGTAGATGATCTAAACACACACACACACACACACACACACAAACAACAATAATTCTTTATTTAAAATAGGCAAAGTGAAAATCCCCCCAAAACTTATATAAACTCTTCCTCTTCATATAAAAGAGAATTCAAAAGTAAGAGTTAAAAACTACTGTCTTTTAAAAATACTCTCAAAAGACGTTGAAATAAATAACAATATCTTGGCACCTGACAGTAGTTGCGATATACATTTGCTTACCTGGGAAAAAATGTTATATATATTACATATTTTTTATATAATTATATATAATTGTATATAAAATATAGCAGTTTTTATATAATTATATATAATTAAATATGGAACATTTTTTCCTGGGTAATCAATTTTTCTAGTACATTCTCCTCATCCTTTATCATTTCTCTCGGTTCATCATAAATTTTATAATTTTTATAATTTTATAATTTTTTTGCTTTTATACTTTTTATTTCATTTCAAGATATGCAGCGGGTCGACTGTGTATCTCAGAACAAAGTAAAAATTACAAAAGTGAGGAAATTTAATAGGTATTGATCATTTGATCAATGAAATTATAATTATTCCATTGAAATTTAGTCACTTTTGTAATTTTCGTCTCACTTCAAGATACACATTCAATTCCCTGTGGACTTTGGCGCGTTCGAATTCTATTACGCGCATGCGTACGGCCGACTCGCTCACGTAGTCAATGCAATCTCTAAAATCGCACAGAGATTTCTTATGCTTTTTATCCAAAACTCTTATCATAAGGACATCGAGAAAAAACGCGCATAAATTATAGCGGTTACATGCGATCCTCGTTCGATTTAATTTTACGTTTGCCAAGAAATTGTAGCTCATTTGACATCTCAGTACGTCACTAGCAGACGATTCATACGGCGTCTGCTAGGAATCATACGGCGTCTGCTAGGACCAGCTGACAGGCGTATACCGGAGCAAGATAGTGCTGCTTCAAACATCTTGCGACATGTCACATACTAACGAATTTTATGTACGAAAGATGAGATTCTGACACTTTATTTCGTGACGACAAGTTCTACCTCGCGATCTCCCTCGTAAAGATCCGGAGAACCGGGTTTCGTGCGACTAGTATCTGTCCTACATATTATGTAATTTTTTTACCGAGTTCTCGCAGAGTTATCATTTAAACGAGCCTCCCCGAATCTCGGATGACTGTACCTCAAGAAATTTCGAAACGATCCACTCGATCACGCCGTCTCGATCAGCTGTCATCTCGCGTCGGAGACGTGTGATAAAACGGCGGGGGTTAGGTGTCACTGCCGCGTGTAGGTTAGGTTGGCGGAACGGTCGAAAGGAAACGCGAAAATCGTGGAAAATTGAATGGGACAACACGTTTTCTCGGACGCGTCGCGTCTGACGGACCGTCGGCTAACAGGACGACGCGCTCCAGGCGGGACAATTTGAACGGGGTGAAATCGCGGCGGGGTTGAAGACAGGGGTGAAAGAAGCCGTGCTAACGTACCTGGCAGTGTTGGAGGAGCGTGCCGCTCGTCCGCGACGAGAGCACCGACCGCGATTTCACACATGTCGTAGTCGAAACTTTCCTCCGTAATTGGGCGAAATGTCCGAACTGGCACAGTCTCTCCACATGAGCACAAAGCCTACTCGATCCTATACATGCCATCGCGAGGGCTATAGTGAGGGGACTCACTACTGCCCGAGGAGCCCGTACCTCTTACGACGTCTATCACTCGATCCCACCAACACTTCGAAAAATCGCGTCCCCTCCTCCAACCGACGGCCGACCTTCTCCCCGTCTTGCGTCCCGTCCGTCCCGTCCCATTGCGATCGCTGGCCACGAATGAGAGCGGCTCCGCGACTTTAGATGATCCGCTATCTGCCTTTTGTGAACCACTGCAAGCCGCATGCGCGTCGTGGGAAACATCGCCAGTGATGTTTGTCGCAGACGCGCTTTAAACGCTTTCTACGTTTATCACGTAGAAAATCACAGTTTAAATGGTACATACTGGCTGCAGTGCACATTTTCCTCGCTGGATCTGAATGTATAAACTAATCATGTTAAAGAATTTTACAACATTGCAATTGCAAATGAACTGCTTTCTTACTGAATGCAGTCATATTGACACTGAGATAACCCGAGTAGCACACAGAGCTCTTACAAATAAGCGTCAACAAAGCGCTAAAAAATATATCGCATGTAATTGCTTTTTTTAGCGCTTTGTAAATGCTTTGTAAACGCTGCTGTGCTACTTAGGAATTATACAAAAAGCAGATAACTTCACATGGCTGCTAAAATTCAGCCGATTAGCCAAGGTTAAAATAGTATAAAAAATTTTATAACTTATTTTTATTCTTATATTATCATTATTATTAGTAAATATGTATACAAATATTAAATATCAATACGACAATATTGATTTCTATTTAAAACTGTATATGTTTTTATTGATAACATCTGGATTCGATTCTTTGCGGATTATGGAAAAAAGCAGGAATGGGAAGTTACTTATTTTACGTTACTTTTTAAAACAACGATTTAGTAATGACGTTGCAATTTTTTATGACATAATTACGATAATTAATTAAAAATAAGATTGGAAATGTTACTTTTAAAAAATGACGTTCCCAGCCTTAGCTTTCAACTAGTTATAACTATCGGCATAAAAAAATTGTCATTACCAAATCGTTTGTTTTAAAAAGTAATAGCACAAAAGTAACGATAAAAGTAACATCTCCGTCCATCTCCGGAAAGTTACTTAAGTCCAATTTTAAAAACATACGATATCAATGCATCATAAATATGTATAATTAGTGTTTGTATTCATGTAATAGATTTTATATATTTAAGGCTTCCTTAAATTTATCTTCAGATGCTCTACGAATTATTTTATTGGCTACTGAGCATCTAAAAATATCTAAAATATAATTTAAGGAAGCCTTAAGTATAAGATTTAGCCAGATAGCAAAATGTCAGCAATCTTCTAGCAGACTGTCAGCAAGTTCGAGCAGAAAACAACGGCAATCTGCGTTCGCATCAGGCTTGTGTTCTGTTAACATTGTCTGTCGACATAATGTGAAGGCAAATTGTTGGTAGAAACTGAGCAGATCCTGCCGATTTTGTTACGTTTTTTCTAACAGTCTGTCAACAGTATTATGTACATCTAATTCTGTAACAATTCTGTTGCTATTTTGTTGGCATAGTGTGTAGCAGACATTAAAAAAATCTGTTCCCTATAGACTTGGCTATATATCTGGGTAACTATTAATATGAGCATAGAGTTCGAAAGAGTTCAAAAAGAATTCAGTAATATGTTATCAATTCTAAGCTTATTTTCAGAGATGCAACAAGAATTCTTTTCAGAAAAAGAATTCTTTTTGCAGGGTTGGAAAGTTACTTTTTAAAAGAAACGCATTACCGTTACTGTTATTTGCGGTAAAAAGTAACTCGTTACCGTTACTCGTTATCGATTCTGAAAAGTTACGCGTTACCGTTACTTAAAAGTAACGATAAAAAATCGTTACTTTTCGTTACTTTTTTTCTAATTATGCAGGAGACGGGTCTACTCATCGATTTTGATGAAATTAGGGCGATTCAACGCGCGTTTGCACAAAATGAACAAATTTGGCAGAAAAATAAGTGGCTCTGCCCGGCGAAGTGAGATATTAATGGTTAAAACTGATGACTATTCAGGTTTCGTGCAAAAATGCATCGAATGACTCTAGTTTCACAGTTAACGAATAAGCCTGTCTTCTGCATCATTACACTTTTTTTTAATGTTGAAACAGGCTTCTAAGACAGAATATAAATTAAATATAAAATATTTAGAAAGATATTTATCTTTGAACATTTTTATTTTTTATTAGTATTTTATATACTTATGTTTACTTTTACGATATTTTATTATATAATAGATATTTTAATTTTTAGTGTTCTTATGCTAAAGCCAGAATAGTGAATAAAACAAAAAATAGGCTAAAAGTTTTTGGTTTATTTAGTACCTATAATCTTATTGTCCGTGACGGGGCCATGATCTATAAAAAAATAACGATAAAAGAGTAACGGAGTTACTAATTTAGTTATTCGTTACTAAAGAAAACGTAACATCGTTACTTTTTTGTTACTAATAAAAAAAAGTAACGGCGTAGATAAATATCGTTACCAAAAAAAGGAACGAAAATATAACGTCGTTACAATAAGTAACACGTTATTTCCCAACCTTGTCTTTTTACATCTGAAAATAAATTCAGAATTGATAACATATCACTACTAAATTCTTTTTGAACTCTTTGTGCTGTGTGGGTCACTACAATAAAAAAAAGCAATAAGAAATAATAAATTTTAACTAACCGGAAACCAAATATAATGGAATATACATACAGCTTCTGATAGGTTTGAAATCTATATTCTCCTTGTTCTTTATTCCTTTCATTGTCTAAGTAATTCCCGTATTCATTATAATCAAACCTAATATTTAAGGCTTCTTTAAATTCATCTTGTGATGCTTTGTATATGTTGATAAAATAATTCGTAGAGTACCTGAAAATAAATTTAAGGAAGCCTTAAATATAATAAGGTCTGATTATTAAATATACGGGCATATATACCGCCCTATTTGCTAATGGTAGATTCATGAAGTTATTTTATGATGAAAATTCTATAAATATCAAATTGTCGAGACTATAATAGTTTTTGAATTCCCTAACAACAGACCTCCAGGGGACGTCCTGAGGATGTCCAAAGAACGTCCATATGTCCTTTGAACATACTAAGGACATTATCAGGATGTATCCTGGATAAAACGTATTATAAGCATTTATAATTGGTGGTATATTGTGAAAACAAAATTTATAAAAATTTTCATTTCAAAATGACTTCAGGAATCTTAGCAGATAAAGCGGTAGATCTGGGACATCGACGGTCGAGAAATTTATATTGACAGTCGATATTGTCAATATTCTGCTATTATCTTTAAGTCTACTGTGTAAACAGCGATGCTGTCGGAACCAGTCGGAACTCGTGATCACTGATTTTGACTAGTACAATAATTGGTAGCACAATGAATAGGTTAAGTTTAGCTATTCGAAAATTTGAACAAGCAATTCAAATCATTTTTGGTCGCGGTTTTCCTCCAGGTAATTGAAAATTAATACATATAAACACATATTCTTAGTAAATCAATTTTAAAAGTTAATATGAATAAGTTACCTTTTACTATATTTCCTAACCTCAACTAAAGTTTAAAAAATTAACTTTACGCATCGATATTAAAAATTTTTAGTAATACGCGTTAAATGGAATAAATTTTGTTGACACACTTATTGAAATTTAAAAAGCTTTTCAATTTTCTGTTATAGGATCACTATGTACAGTCGATTGCAACGGTTTCTTGAATGAACCGAAATCTGGAAACCATTTCAGTAGTCTAAAAGAAATTTTCGACAATGGCTTTTTATGGGCGGTCCCAAAAAAAAGACGTACTCTGGAAGCAAGATATAACAGAAGATTTGGAGTAGAGAAATATATATGGAAGCCACCTATTGCAAAAACGAATATATTACTGTGTGTGAATTGTGGTCATCATTACGAAGCTGGCCGTCTATGTGGTAAATATCATCTAATAAGATATTATAAGCTGTGTTCTCTAAAATTCACTGCCAGCGCTGAAAATCTATAGTTTACATTACGTATATTATACATTTTCAGCACTGGCAGTGAATTTTAGAACACAGCCATGGATCAGACCTATCCAATTTGAGTTCTGGAGCCAAAACGCGAAGCCATTGACGCAAAAAATTCAATGTAAGATTTCAGGGAATGTAAGATATTGATATACATCTGAGTGACACTTATCAATATTTTACAGTCCCTAAAATCATACATTAAATTTTTTTGAGTCGATGGCTTTGCATTTTGGCTTCAGAGCTCAAATTGGATAGGTCTGTTATAGATTATAAAAAATATTATAAAGTAGTTTTCTACATATTCTTGAATATAAGAATGTGTAAGGAAAATTTGCAATGGTTCATATGTATCTGTTTGTTATATAGGACATTGTTACGAAAAAGTAAAACTCGAAACTAAAGAAATGCAAGATGCTATTCAAAAGAAATTAGGTCTGAGTCCAGTAGAACAAAATGTAATTGTATTATATGATGGAGAAAAAGATTCTAAAACACACGATTTTTGGAAGGTATTAGTAATATATGAATTATCGATATAGAATTTAATTTTGCTTACTTGTTAAATGTGTGAGTTTAATATATGTTTCATTTCAGAATCAAAGAATAGTCGAGATGCCAAAGAAAAGGCCTTCATGGTTCCATCAGAATTTGCTGGAACCAACATCACAGGAACCATCGGATAGAAAGGATGTTAAACCTACCAATCTTTCGTAAAGTGCATTTGAAATCAGGTTTAATCTTTTATAGTCAAAAAAGCTTAGATTACAAATCTGAAGAATACATCCATTGAGAAATGGGTTAATATCTGCAATTTTTGGAGATTAAAAAAATATTAAAACATTTTATTACGTAAATATTCATTTTTTTCTAATATCCTTTTTGCGATGGAAAATATTTCATTTTTATTTCGTGATTGTGTTTATTGATACAAAAATAAATACTTTTGCAACTTACAGTATTGTCTCGTTTATATAAATTATACTACTATCATCGAGCTTCTTTTATCTATTTCAATATTTCCCAATCACCATAAATTTCCTTATATATGTTAAAATCTAAAGAAAATTTTGTGTGAATGATTCACTAGTTTTGATGCTAAAATCAATGTACTAGCTCGAAATCTTCTGTAGACATTTCCTTGGCAAAATGGCTTAAGACATGTTCATGGAATTCCGCAAACGGTATAGACTTTTCATAAACAATTCCGCACAATGGGCATGTATTGATATCAACATCTATATTATCGTTCAGATTAGGATATTTTTTCATAGAAAGACTCGGAGACGTGGGACTAGTCTGAGTAGCTCGATGTTCTTTGAAACTATCATCGGAATCAAATTGTGTGCCTGTTTGGCACATTTTTTTATTTGCATTTTTTTGACAATTATTACATATCATTCCTGAAACATTTGAAATTAATTAATTTCTATAAATTTTTCATAGTGTCAACTAGAGTCTAGTCACAAGCAATTCTATAAAAATCCTATGAGAGAGAAAGATATACTTTCTTCCTGTATATATATTATACTATCACCTCCAACTTATACTGTTCACTCTATAATCTCAATTAAAATTATAGAACGAGAAGTATATGTTAAAGTTTATAAGTCAGTATAAATTAAAGTAAGATAGTATATATCAGAGAAAAAGTATATATATCTTTCTTTCTTGAGGATTTTGACACAAAATCATTCATGGCCAAACAGTTATACAGTTTCTAGTGTCAACAAATGCCACAAAAAAGAATAATAATCGATTAAATTGACTATACTTGATTGAGTCTTACCTTTCCTCATTTTTTTAAGATTCTGTAAGGCCCTCTTTAACCTAGTTTGTTGTCCAAGTAAGGCATCCTTGGTTTGAGATAATCGAATTTCATGCTGTTTCAGTTGCTCTAATGAATCTGTGTCAGAATCATCTGGATACGTGAAACCAACATTTTGTAAATTTAATTCGGAACTATCGTTTAACTCCATCATCTGCATGAAACAACAAACATTGCATAAAAGATGTTAAATGACTATAAGTTTTATTTCTTTACCTCTGCACATTGCTGTTCGAGATCTGACTTTTCTAACATAATACTATTTATTAGTCGAAGAGATATTTCTTCTAGGCTTTGCTCTGTTTCACCTGCAACAACAAAAATTGTTTATTGTAATAAGAAATTGAGTACAGTATGTTTGATTTTAAATCGATACCAACCATCTGTAGTTAATAAATACGTCTTAGCATCATGTTTATCGAAATTAGCCACATCGCGAAAGTTGTACGAAATAATGTCAGACGGCTGTGTAGCAGGATGCTGTTTAAGCGTATCCGAGATCTTCGTTAACTGGCTACCTAATGATTTATTAGATTTAGTTAATCTTGTTAACCTGTTCCATAACTGACGATTTTCCGCTGCTACCATGAAAATGTGATGAGACAGCTGAGCCTTTTGTTTTGTAAGTTCCTCTATCTTTTCCTATAATCCAAAAATGTATTATTTTTAAATATATATCATTAAGGATACAGTCAAAAGCTCACTACAAATGCTTTGAAGCATTTAATTAACCACCAGTTTAATTGACCACAAGAAAGAATTTTACCAATTAACCAATCAAAAAATGTTTCAAAGCATTTGTAATATTGCATTGACTGTATCTTAAGTGTGTATAAATATCACAAATGCAAATGCGAAACAATGAAAAATATTCCTTAATCCTTCATTTTTACATCTCTTCTTTAGTTTTACATTACTGAAGGAAATAAGTACACAAAACTTACTGTACTTTTTAAACAATATTGTTTTTTATATTTATTGTTCTTAATTATGTAGCTAAACAGCCAAAAGAACCAAACAAATCTTGTGGCAAAATAGAGAAGAAGAGCCTACTTGAAAAAGAATAGAAAAGGTTACTTTCAAAGATTTTAAATTCTTGACAATAAATCTCTTTTACAATCTGCATTGTACCTTGAGTATTGTAGCACAATTTAAGGGATAAAATCTTCAATTATTTGTTATCTATTGATTGAATTCAGCAAGTCAACTCTTATCAAATGTGTTGTATTAATTGAATTATACTTTTAAATTTAGAGAAATAGTCTTATTTTAGTAAAAAGAAACTTTCAACGGGGTTGCAAAATAAATATTTTGCTGAATGCCACTGGCTGTGCTTATTAGAGAAAGCAGCTCCACAATTGTTGTAAAATTTTTTAGTATGAGTAATCTTGTTTTTAAGTTCCTTACTGGATCTAAACCAATAATATTAAAGAATTTTCTAACAATTGCAAAGTTGTTTTCTCTGCTAAACGCAGCCATTGACTTGACGAACCTGCAGAGTTTGCAGTGCAGATTTGTCACTTTTGTCAACTTTGACAACAGCTGTAGTCATGTCTCTGCCACATTCAAGCCTAAGACACATATTTTCTTCCTCCACTGTCGCCAATCGTGTCTGCAATTGCTGGCAACGTTCCTTCATGGTCTTGAAGGCGACCAACAGGGCACAGTACGATCCAAAGGTATCATTCTCCACGTTCTCGACGTTCATCGTGTAACACGTTGGTCGGCGGAGAATTCGTCGTTTAAATCGAGGTTAAATCAACGACAACCGTTTCACACTCTGCGTGTCGCTTCTAGCGTTTTGCGCTCTGCTAACTTCCTCGGCGAAGTTTTATCACCTGCCTTACCAAAAACGTATCCGTATATTTACTCGCCGTGAATACGAGGTTAGGTAGTCCTCACATTTTGTCTGCAAGGATACAAGTATGCTCCAAATAAGCTCACGCCGGCCTCGGCCTCCCTCGATGAAAAGTAACAAGTATTTTCTGTGCTATTCCACGCTGCTAACATTTGCGAAAGCCGTTATATTACCGCGGAATAAGGCGACATCGGTAATTCCCCATTTTCCGATGTTTTCCTGCTGGAGCAACGGCAGGGGGGATCTGTATTGTGCCATATTGTACTTTTAAAATATAACGTTACAACGATAACAGCTGGTTCGATTATCGCACTGCTGCCAATGTAAAAGACTGTTCTTTTCAACTGAACGAGCTGAATTTCTTGCACGATTTCTTTTCTTTTTTTTTCTGCAGAATGGTAGAAGTTTAGTTAAAAAAGAACAAGTTTTTTAAAATAAAGGTCTTTATTGCCTATTTCCATCAATGTAGATTAACTTTAATCTCGGTTCAACTTACTCTTCGTCTTTTTTTAATTTTTAGAACTAGAAAAAGAAGAGTAAGTTGAACTGAGATTAAAGTTAATCTACATTGGTGGAAACAGACATTAGAAAGTCTGTGTGCAATGGAAATAGTAAATTGTAAGCCGTAAGAAATTCACCAACTATAGGGTACTTTTCAGCAAGTACATAACAAGGCTTGCAGGGTTATTCCAGGCTATATTCTGTATAACTTTTAACGCAAGTTTCGTTATCGTTATAACATCGTTACGCAACTTTTTTAACATAATGAAAAAGCTGCACGACGTTATAATGATAACCAAACTTACGTAAAGAGTTATGGGCCTTCTACAATAAGCCGCAAGTCAGAAGTTTTAAGCGATCTTAAGTCATAATCGGTGAAGTTGGCCAATAGTCAACTTGAACGACTTTGTTAAGACTGGTTAAGACTTCTGACGTTCTGACTTGCGACTTATTGTAGAAGGCCTATTACAGAATACATTCAGACACTGTGTATCGTTTCATCCTTGTTTAATGTAGGAGACCAACAAGGATGTAATGATTCATTGTGTCTGTCTTGTTGGGAAGCATCCATAGTCGATTGTTCTTACGTTCGACAGTGATTGATAAATTTTTTTATAATTAACTTACTATTTCCATGTACACGGCCCTTAATGGCCAACGTCAGTGATGCCTAGCCAATTAATCTCCCGCTCTTACAGAAAAGCGATAAATTGATTGGTTACTGTATTACCATTTGCAACATCATATTTTTAAAAAATTCGAGAGGCTTGATTTTGCAAAAATCTATTATACGAACACATATATTTTATATATATTATTATCAGATTATTATATAATGAATTTCGACGATGTGTGATGTATTTATTTCCTTAATAATTTTTTACTGAATCAAAATGTTATTTAAAAAACTAACTCTATTTTACAATAAATATTTTACAATAAATTTTATAAAAATTTGTGTACAACAGTCACGTTATTTGATTAATTCAATATCGTAATCACACACTATACCACAGCCATCTTAAACAATTCAATAAAATATAACAAACAAAGGTTTTGATTTTTTTAATTGCTATTATTGCTAATGATTGCTAATAATATTACTTTACCTAAGTAGAACAATAAAAGTCACGATAACATCAGAACGACATTAAAATGAATCGGAAATGATTGAAAAATGACTTTAATGATTATTTTGAAGTCATTGTGACATTTAACCTTCGAACATCACTTATTTTTGGTACCTTTGGACGGCACACATGGGTCATTCGTGTTCGACGCGATTTTAAGGCTCGAAAAATTCTGTAAAAATTCACACATATTCTTTATAAGGTCTCTACTAAATTATTTTGCTATGCAAATATTGAAAAAAATGTTTAGAAAAATTATGAAAATTACTTTCTGCACCAGAAAAAGAAAATAATTCAGTTTTGATATAAAAATTGTAACTTTGATTTTTGAAGAAAAAAGCAGTTTTTTATTTTATTAAAGTACAAAAATGATTATTTTTAATGCATGGACACGAAAAACCTATGTATGAGAGTTAATATCATATAATGACTTGTTGTTCTGCAGCTTGGATAACTTGTCCACTTCAGACGTTTTTTTATCGAATACACGACTAGAAGAATTTACATACTTGTATACATATATACACGCGAAGATAAGAGAGACATACTGTCAATCGAGCTTTGACCACTGACTGGTCTGTACAACATTTACTCCTTTCACTTACAAGAAAGAACTTTCACCATATGGACGCGTATGTACTAATTGTTAAAATAATCCTAAATGTGCTCCTCAGATAATATATACATGATATGACTAAGCGTATTTCAATTATATTGTAATTGGCCGGTCCAATGTCCATCATCCATGACATAATTGGTGACAATTTATAGCAATATAGCCTCATGGTAATACAGAACTGTCATTGCTGTCATCACGCAAGTCATTTATCTTGGTGCACTGATTTAGCCAAGCCACATGTATGTATGTGTGTGTATATACGAGCTTACGCATCTAATATACATGTATGAGTGTGACAGATGACAGCTGAGATATTTTGAAAACTTGATAGCAGAGTGTGATGCGTAACTTAACAGTAATTTCCATTGAATACTTCCTACATGATAACGCGTTTATTTCATAATTACATTTGCTTATCTTTGAAATGTCAATATCTGTTAATATTTGTTCTTTAGCAGTACAGCAAGATTAGGCTCGAGTTCTTTAGAGAAACCAGCTATGTACAAAGTACTCTCCAATGTATCGAAGTATACAGTAAGTGCATACATGTATGTATTTTTTACAGAAAAAAAAGTAAAATCTCTTTGATAGAATTGATTGAATCAACAGGTCTACAATGGATTGCGGAAGACACCGTCTATTCTTCATGGAGCATCTATAACAACATTAAACCTAAATCAGCAACCAATCCCAAAACAGCCTGTTCCCGATCTCAAGCAAACTGCAGAACGTTACCTGAGGTACATGTCTATATACCTTTTTATCTTCAAGTATCGTTATTATAATTTATTAATTATAGATCCTTAAAGCCATTATTGACTGACAATGAATATAAAAATACAGAGAGGATTGTTGGTGAATTTATAATCCACACAGGCGCAGGACCTCGTTTACATGCCAAATTATTGGACAGATATCAGAACACTGATAACTGGGTACTTGTATATCTATACTTTTTAAAATTAATATTAGATAAATTATACAAATTAGCATCTACTTATTTTAGATGAAAGAATGGTGGCTAGAAGTTGCATATTTAGGATACCGTTTGCCTGTGATCGTGCATTCCAGTCCTGGAACTGTTGGGCCTCCGGTTACTTTTCATCGACCAGATGAGATGTATGTGTATGCAGCACGTCTCGTTGCTGCAGTGTGTAATTATAATGAGATGGTTAAGAGGTAAGTTTTACGTAGTTTATGAAAATTTTTGCTCCTTGTGGTATTCACTGACAATAATATTGTAGTGGAAAGATTAAACAAGAAATGGCTCGCAATGATCCACTTGATATGCAGCCTTACGGCATGATTCTTGGCACCCACAGGCGGCCTAACGAAGTAGTCGACAAATTGTTACATACAGACGAGGCCAAACACATAATAATCATAAGCAATAATAATGTAAGTATAATCAGTATAATGGAACAATATAGCTGGATATATTCTATCTGTATTACAGTTCTTTAAACTTTGTGTTGTTGATAAAGACGGCATTTTAAGCGAGGGCAAGCTCGTAGCTGCTGTAAAAGATATCGCAGATCGCTCAAGTACTCAAGGAAAGTCTATAGGAATTTTAACTGGAAATGACAGAGATGCTTGGGCAAAAGATTACAGCTTACTTTTAGGTTTGTTTCAGTTTTACCTTGTTTTTTGTTTTTCTTTACCTTTATACAATTTGTGTTTATTGTACAATTTTTTGTATAATTTTTAATCTCAAATCATCATTATTATTTTCAGAACTGGGTAACAATAAGAATATAATCAAGGATATAGAAAGTTCCTTGTTTATATTGTGTCTGGATAAGGATTTACCTAAAGATGCTTTTAAGGAAAAGAACAATGCTTCAGTTAGAGCAGTTCAATCTATGACAGGCTATAGTAGCTACGTAAACGCTGGAAACAGATGGCATGACAAAACTGTACAGGTAAACTATCTGATTAACATTTATTATGAATAAATGTTTTAGATAAACCAAATATTTAACATAGTATCTTTTTTGATGAGATAAACAAGGGACATATATATCTTTACAGTATATAATATCCACTGATGGTTACATTGGTATGGAATACGAACACAGTCCATGTGAAGGAGTTCCAGTTGCTGTCCTTCACGATTATGTATTAAAATATATGTAAATAATAATTGTGCCCCATAAAATGTTATTTTAATAAAAGCAAATAATAATTTCAATCTATTTTCAGCGCGGCAAGAGAAAATAGCGCAAGGAACGGAAAGTCTGCGGATTTCCCTAGACCAGAACTTTTGAAGTTTGAAACTAACGACGCTATAGACTGTGCAATCGAAATAGCTACTGATACGGTAGATAAGTAGGTTGATTATCCCTTTATGATTATAATTACGCTAGTACTGTTTGATGTATAATATTTGTGATTTTTTAGACTCTCAGACGACATAGATATGGAATGTTTTACATTCGATAAATTCGGCGCAGACGCTATAAAAGCAATTAAATTGAGTCCCGACAGTTTTATTCAGATCGCGATGCAAGTGACTTTCTATAATTTACAAAGGAAGGCACCAGCTCATTACGAAAGCGCGGCATTACGAAGATTTATTAATGCCAGAACCGAGTGTATCAGGTCGACCAGCACCGAGTCGGTCGAGTTCGCAAAAGTAATGCTTCCTGAAGAAGGCAAGAGCAAACAACAAAAGAAGGAAATGATGATTAGAGCTATAAATGCTCATAAAGAATACGCCGCACAAGTGAGATATATGTCTACTTTAATTATAATACGTCTCTTTAATTATTATCTTCATAATATATAATGTATATGTTATGAGAAATTTGAATACTTTGGGCCTGAATAACATTAATCGAGCATTGTACATATTGGCCAGGCATTATGTGTAGTATCCGAATAATCAGGGTTGGGTAGTAACTACATAAAACGTGTTAAAAGTTAAAAAAAAAGTTAAAAAGTTAATAACTTTTAACTTAACTTAGTTAATTTTAAATGCATTGATTTTTAACTTAATTTGGTTGTAAACTTTAATTTATTAACTTTTGCTTGTAAACTTTAATTTATTAACTTTTTTTTAATTAAAAATTTTTTTATCTCTTAATGCTAATATTTTTTTTCTTTTAAAATCAAACATTAGAGAATTAATTTAGAAAAAGTTCAATGATTTTATGATGAAAGATCTATAATAAGAGCTACACCATACGGCATTTTATTGACTCGCTAGGTTTTATTAATTCCCGCTTATATTTAAATCACACTAATTTTAGGTATCATAAACGTTATATTTCAGCAACATAAATATGAAATGAGCCTTAGATGAAGAATTGTTGTAGAACAGTATGCATATCCACCCATTTTCTAAATTTTTACGTATATTTTTTGTAACAAATATCTAGTCGATGTAGTCGTAGACATGCATAAGCAGTCGTTTCAGAAATTAAAGAAAGTTAGAAAATGGTTAAAGAAAGAAAAATAATGCAAACATATACCCTTCTCTTTCGTAAGATTTTTTCTAAAACGTCTTATATGGTGTGACTGTTATTATATATAAGTAACTTACATGTGACTATAAAATTAAATTTACCTAATAATCTATATTTTTAAGTGTTATTTAAAGTAATCTCATTTTAAGAGAGAGAGAAAAATTAGGAAATTTTGATCTCAAAAATAATTTTTTTCAAAATTAACTTTTTTTTAAACTTAAGTTAATTCGATCTTAACTTAACTTTTATTAAATTCATTCTTTATTTCTTCAACTTTTAACTTAATTTTATTAATTTTATAAGCCATTAACTTTTAACTTAATTTAGTTTTAAAAAAACATTAAAATAGGCTGCGACGGGTCAAGGCGTCGATCGGCATTTATTTGGTTTAAAAATGATAGCGAAAAGCGAAGGAATGGAGCTCCCAGAATTGTATAAAGACGTTGGTTACACCAGAAGTACATATTTCAATTTAACATCAAGTCAGGTAATTCAAAGTTGGCTTTCAAAAAAAATTTTTGGTAAAACAGTAACGTGAAAATATTTTAACAAAAAGATAAGCGTATTTCTTAATCAATATACTTTTGTAATTTAAAGGTGCCATATAAGTCAGCATCTTTTATGTGCTATGGACCGGTTGTACCCGATGGTTATGGTTGCTGCTATAATCCGCGACCGAAGGATATTCTATTTGCCTGTTCGTCGTTTAAATCGTGCAACGAGACTAATACGAGAGATTTCGCTTGTGTTTTACAGCAGACATTGTGCGATATGCGAGACATAGGAAGCGAATAAAATTGTATGTTCGCAATTTTTGTGCGACGGAAAAAAGAGTTTGATATTTTTATATTATATACGATAGCAAAAAACGAGATGCTCGAGTCAAACAAATTTGCTTCGGCATAAACTTTTTTTATTGCGAAATATATTCTGAAGATCGAAAACACTTTATATAGTATGGCTTGGTCTACTCTGTAAATGCCACAATTGTATTTTATCATAATAAACATACATATAACGTTAATCTCATCATGAAAATACTTAATACAATAATATATAAATATAAAAATTATCAAAAAACTGATGATTGCGCACTTGGCAAGTATTATGTTACACAATATAATATCACAGTTCTGTTCTGGTTTTGGGAGGGTAACCCCAGAAGAACGTAGGATATCCCCTGACCTCTCTTTCTCTGGCCACAAAAGCGGTGAAAGAAGAAATGCAATTTCCTATGAAGTAGTTGGATCTTCCGAGAATGGCCAGATCCAAATGAGAGGATACCGGTGGTTCTTGTCGGAACACAGATATCTACGCAGAAATTATAACATTAGCATTAATTGATGACATGATAGTAATAAACGAATTTACCTCCATACGCGACAAAGCTTCTCCGAATCTGTCCAACATGTAATCATTGTCAGACGCTACAAACACAGACTTGATATTTTTGCCATTGCGAATAACACGCTTCAGCTGAGTTATTATCACATCAAACGACGGTAAGCACATTGAGAGGGTTGCTTTGCCACGTTCGTTTTGATAACCGAGACACTGAGGAGCAGCAAAAAGATCTGGCGCAGATGGTATATGTTCGCAGGCGCGTTCCTGAAAAGCGAATATAATAAATAGGAGATCAGTATTCCCTGTAGGATATTAATAGTATATTCTCTGTATAAAAATATGAATACCACATGCCACATACCCAATCGATCCCATTTCGCAAATGTATGCCAACAAACGCGCCCCTCGGCAATGTTTTCTTTATAAACGCCTTCGCTTTATTCAGGATATCGTTATTCCAATTGAGACATTTCTGCAAAGGCTTGTTCACAGGTTGGACTGGGAAACTGGCGGGTGCACCCGTGAACGCTAATACCGGCCAAGTTTCGGCTGGATAATACTGATTCCACTGTTGTTTCGTCTGGGTATAATATACGTCATGATAATGGAGTGGTTTGTAAAATTCTGATTTAACGAAATCTATGCTATATGTGTCCCAGAAGGGACCAAATGGATTTCCTTGTTTCGCGTTGCAAGATGTTCCATTGCTACCTACACGGGCTTCGTAACAGAAAGCTGGGAAAGAATAAAGAATTCATATTTCTTTCAAAAGAATTAACATTAAAATATTTTGCTTCTTCAAAAGAATTAGAATTAGAACTTACATGTTCTTTTTTCAGGTGGCCATATCTTTGGCGCAATATCCTTCATAAAATCTTCCATTAATATTGCTCTGTGGCAACTTTGTACGTGAGAAACATTAAAATAAGTATTAAATGGTACTTGCACCTAGAATAAAATTAGATATTTGATACTGTTATAAAATTTACGAATAATATTACACATACCCTAGTAAAAATTTTTCTCAGAATTTTTCATATAATTTTTCAGAATTTCTATATAATTTTATAACCTTCTCACATTTTTTATACGAATTAGAACACCTCTCTAATCTACATCTTTTCTCAGAATTTTCCATATATGTTAATTATGAAATATCATAAGATTTCTAAGATTTTTTGTAAGAATAATTTCTGATGAAACGTTATAAAATCTAAAAAAATTAAAAAATATTTTTTTTAATTATGGGATGAGAAATCTATCAGAATATTTCAGAATTCACATGTATGAAAAATTCTGAGATGTAAACTTTCCGAATATTTCTGAGTATTTCTAAAAATTGTTCCAATTCATATAAAAATTATAAGAAAAATTGTCACCAGGGTAAGCCTTATGCTTACAGATCTTGTCTCTCCAGTGTGATATTCAACCCATGGCGGTAATACAAGAGTACGATTTAAAGCCTGGGCAAATCCGAGGACTCCTAGAAAATGATCTGCCTGGTTACCGAAGCGGCCTGGAATAAGGATAACAAAGATTATTATTAACTTGTTTGATGATATCATAGATGTGATAAAAATCAAGATTTTACCCATGCAGGGACAGTAAACAATGTAGCCATTTGCATCAATCTCAACATCCTGGCAAAGTGTGGTGTAAAAGTTTGTCAAAAATAACATAAAAATTGATATCCTAATCATGGCAAATTATGTGTAACTTTCACGAATCTCCCCGATATTTGTCACTCTGTAACAATAGCATTAATATCTTTGTAAATTCGGTTAATTTTTTAAGTTACTTCCACCGGTTGGTAGGATTTTATGTCTTCAACCAGTCAATCTTTCCTTAGACAGATGGACAGGCAGGACATAGGATCAACTGGACTTTTTGGTCTGTTTTCAACTTATGATACTGTGACCCACCTTAGTGGATCGGAAATCCATTTTGAAAAAAGAAAAGAAAAAGAAAAACCTCTTCTTAAAATTATATGACGCCTACTTTATAAGTTCTTGTAATATGTTTGTACACAAACCTTTTCGTATAAGATGTTTGAGGTTAAGTATACAGTGGGTAGCAACACTGTTTTTCCGGTTCCCATGGAGACAAACGTCGGTCAGAAGCATGCAAGACTTTGTACGTCATCAAAATAGTAAGCATCTCATAAGCTAAAAATATTAGCGCGATTTTATAAAAATCAATATTTATAATGAAATAAAACACGTCGTTTTTCATAGGACTTCAGATTTCTGTGAGATGTAAATCTATTATTTTTATTCAGAAAATCAACGATTACAGAATCATAAATAATGTATAATTTTGTATATGTCATCTAAACAAATTTGCATTGTTTATTTTTTTACATTTCTCAACAATGAAGATACTGTGTTTTGTAATAAATATAATATAAATCTCTAACATGCTAGAAAATGCATCTAAAATAAAAATATCATAAAATGAAAGGAGTGAAAAGAAGAGGGCAATGTAATATTTTATAATAAATACTTGGAAATGTGATAAAGTAGTTCAAGAGTAACAATATTTATTACAAATGTAATTTTCATTGTGGCACCGCTGGTGGCGGTGGCTCATTGTCATCAACAGTTTTTTTGTAATTTGGAGTAACGGTCGGTTTAGAACATTTCGGGACCATTGGTGTCAATGGTAGCAGAGAACCAAAGAAAACGTGTTGAATAACTGGAAACTTCGCCAATACCTAGCAAACAGATACGATAGAGTTAACAATTCTTTTTTCTAACTTCCATCGACTATAATTACCTCAGCCTGATACATTTTTATAAGACCACTGTTCACTTTCGACCATGAGGACACTGCACTAACATTCCATAACTGATTTGAGTGCTCGGCAAAAGGTCCTATTTTCACCTAATAAAACATAATTATTATCAAAATGTAAGTTCCTTAATCTTAAGTAAGTTAAATCACACTAAAAAAACACAAAATCTTTATATAAATATCTTTATATACCTTTGAGATAAATTCAATGCAGCCAAGAAACATGTATTTTTTGCTGTAAGCTTCCACAATACCTTGATCTACAAAATGACGTGGTTCTATCCGAGGATGTCCTAAAATATTAAATTATATAATTTTAGAAACAGAAGAAATTTTTTAATTACTATATTATATTATCGCTAAAGAATATATTGAAAAATATATATAAAAATTAATACCAATGAGTTGAGCACTTCCCCATATGAAGGGCACAAATTGATAATCATCCAAACTCCAAACACCATGACTACCCGCTGGCTCCATACGGTATATCAGCTGAAGCCTACGCACCAATTCCAAATACCTAAGCCGAGAAAAACGCGATTTAAATAACTAAATAATTTGGGAAGATAATAAGAGATCATGTAATATATTAAATCAAATTAAAGTACCTATTAAACACTTTTACTACAACAGCAATCTTATCATTTTCTTCAAATGCACCTATCTTGAACATACAGCAGAGGAACATAAGGAAAGCCATTTCGTGGCCTGTTCCATAGTCGATGCGAGTTGGATTCCCAAAACTTTCATATAAATACTGCACTATCTCTGGGATCGCACGATATATATCTTCTGGCAAAACTTGCTTCAATTCTTCTGCAGCATTCTGTAATAAGAGTAATCATAAATTAAATATCTTACAATTTTTCAATACCTTAAGAGTAATTTACATTTTTAAATATAACACTGTTATAAATAACATACCTGCTGTAGTCTCTCATGCCAGGTGCGAAATGACTTGTTGCCAAATCGCTGTGGTTGTTCGGTAGGTGGAATTTCTGTTATCCATTCATCAAATCTATTCAACATCTGTACAACATTGTTTATTACAGGTGACTGTGGACATTGTGCGTCCAAAGCAGTCCCTTGAACAGCACTGTTTAACGTCAAAATAAATCCTAGATATTCCTACAAATAATATTTTATAAAAATATATTTAAATAATATTATTTTTTATTTATACAAATATATACATACTAAACATGTCACAGTAAAAGCATAAAATTTAGTTAATATATAAGTACATTTACTAAAGTATATATTTTTGTTGTAACAAATAATTTGTAATATATTATGATTGTGTTCCAGCAAATGCATTATTTAGTAAATTAATAATTTACTAGAAATATTAGGCATTCTTATATTTAATTGATGCTTTTGTTAAAATTTTACAAAAATACACATTGACTAGTAAATGTACAATAATTTTATGTTTTTTCTGTGATACATATGGAATATCTTATCATATAATCATATACTAATTAAAATAAAGTTCCAATGAAAAATAAACTGTGAAAATTCTTACATAATAAGCTTCTGATCTTTGCCAAAGGGCTAGATCGTTTGGTGTCTTGACACACTTTTTTGGCACGATAAATTCATGCTGCTTGGCTGAAATAATATATTAACATGTAATTTTTACAAAAGTTAATCAATTTTATCATATATATATATATATATACACATATATATTGCAATACATACAAGATACTACACTTTCCTTCAAAGGAAATTTTGGTGTTGACATGATAAACACTTGAGGATGCAGCTACGATATTAATGATTAGCTCCGTTAAGGCAATGCAATGGTATTTTTTAACAGTGACAGCATCTTGCTTAGGCGCAACGATTAGACGTAATTAAATGATATCATCATCCATTGTTAAAATTTTGTACTCCGTATACAGCAAACGATAAGCTATGGGGTTGGAGCTAAACTCAACAATTATCAATGATGAAATCTAACCTAATAATAGATTAAGAAATTTAATTTATAACCTCCCAACAAGAATACTTCAAACAAAAATATTTTTCACTTGCGCACAAATTGTTCTATACCTCATATATGACGTAAGTGAATGAACTGTAGACAGAAACAATAATTAATGATGCCCATGACCTTGCAACAAAATCATCAGTTGTCAACTTTTTACCACGCAACGCGCTAGCTATGTTAAAGGAAGTTTCCATTGAAATCGAAAGCTTGAAACAATAACACCTTATGAAGTTGCTTTTAATAAAATACGTGTCGCGTTAATACAAAATGCTCAATAATATACTAATTGATATAATATTATGTTTAATAAGAGAAGATTAATTTCATTCATAGTATACTAGATTTTTCGGTCTTGCGTTTGAATTTCCTGCTTTTTCAGGCCAAAATTAAGGCCATTCTACATTGGTCGTACCATAAGATGTAAACTTAAACCGATGAGCCAATCAGGATATTGCTTTAAGTCTACATAATCTAACGGAAATGGAAATAACAGTAAACTTATCTATAATTTCGCAATAAGGTGAATTTCAACCGGTTAAAACTCGCCTTATGGATAAGTTTACTACTATTTCTGTTTCCGTTAAAGTACGTAGATCTAAAGCAGTATCCTAATTGGCTCATTGGCTTAAGTTCACATCTTAAGATTACTACTACAGAAATTTTGTCTGCGGCAGCTCTACCCCAGATCTACAATAGATTTTTAAGCCTTAAACCATAAGAAATGGTCTTAATATTGTGGGAGGATCCCGTTTGTCTACAATCCCGATTGCACACACCACTCATATCAGCTGGTGTCTAGTAATTTTTCACTGCTTTACCAATGAGAATATTTTATTTTTAAATTGGCCAACTAGCGACACATGTGTGCAATATGCAATGTGTGCAATCGGAACCTTCTCAATATTGACCTGATGGCTCTTGCACACAGGACGCGGAAACGTTTACCGCGCGGTAAAACGTGACGCGGCAGCCAATAAGCTTACTGCTCCTAATATGTTCATTGGTTACCGCGTCGCATTTTGCCGCGCGGCAAGCGTTTTCAGTGTGCAGGAGCCATGATGCGTCGTCTACAATGGGCAGTACTAGTAACAGTAGTGGATTAAAGAGTAGACGTAGAAATCGACCAATGATAGTTAATTATTTTTCTCACATTCGATTATAATTTGTTGATTTCTACGCCTACTCTTTAATCCACTACTGTCCATTGTAGACGCATGAAGGCCCGTCTACAATACACGGAGTAAGAAGTAAGAGTAAGAAATTGACCAATCACAGTCGATTATTTTTCTCACATTCGTCTGTGATTGGTCAATTTTTTACTCCGTGTATTGTAGACGGGCCGTTAGGCTGATGTCACATTAATAGCGTTTTCGGCCCGGCTAGGTTTGCACCAACCTGGGTTGGATTAATGGCGTTTTGTACTCTCCTATTGGTAGAGCAGGTGATGTCAACCAATAGGAAAGATTAATCCAACCCAGGTTGGTGCAAACCCGATCGGGCCGAAAACGCTATAAGTGGTTCAAGCGGCAGCGGAATAAAATTCAACCAATCACGAAGTACTTTTATATTTTCTGCGCGATATCTGTTTCTATTAGTACGTTACGATTGGTTGAATTTTGTTTCGCTGCCGAAATGACGCCTGTGACATCAGCCCTACACCAGTCACACCTATCTAACTAGGGAAATTTTTAGGGAATTTTAAGGAAAAAAATTAAGTTGCGCGATATACATGTGACTAGTGAAGAACTAGAAAGAACTATCGATGTTTTTGTTTATAGTGGCTGCGTTCGGGAACGTCGCTCAGATGCCTCCGATTGATCATCTGTCCTTGTTTAGATGTTAAACATCCGAGCGACGATTCCGAACGTAGCCAGTGATAGTGAAACATGAGAAGCATGATAATTGATATTTTCAATAAATTTATTGTTTACTTTTTATTTAATAATATTTAAGATTTGTAAGAGTAATGCGTTTTGCACCAGCGGTAAGCTCGAATGTAACTTATATTTATAATGAATAATGAAATATTAGTGTAGGATTACCTATTACGTTATCCTTTGTAGGAAATAAATTGGGACGCTATTACATTTTAAGATATTGCAATAATATATATTTGTTGTAATCGTTGAATTACGCCAAAGGAAATAAAATGGGTAAAGTTTTTTGTAAAGACAATATTTTATCTTCAGGAAGCAATATTTTATAGTAAATCATTAAAAAACGATTCCTTTTGTAGATAAAACGTGTAGTCCCGAAGAAATTGAGAAAAAGCGTTTATTAGCATTGCAGAGGAGGCAGCAATCTCAATTAAAAGCACAAAGTACATCCATAAGTAATCGAACTCATCAACTGTCAAAATTAAATGACAATGAAAATATTGCACAACAAAACAAAACAAACTTAAATGTCAATGAAAATATTCTACGACAAAACAAAACAAACAATCGTTTCAATCCTATAGAAATCAGAAAATTTTTCAATCCAATGGTATCTGTAACAGCAAAATGTTATATGGTCAGCATTGATAGATTTGCCATAGAATTATCAGCATTTATACCTGAAATTATTGATACATTTAGAACAGTTCCAAGCAGAATATATGGTAACTATAAGTTGCTTAACTTAATGCATACAATATTTATAATTTTTATTAATATTTAATTTTACAGATCCGCAATCCAGAATATGGAATTTTCATCTCAATGATTATAATAGTGTATTAAAGACATTGCATTCTAAACATTGTGATTTATCAATAACAAAGATACCAGAGGCTGTTTTTCGGGTAATTAGAAATGAAGTAAAAATACATTAAGAAGCTACAAATATAATCGCATATATTCCTATTTTAGATATTTAAAAAAAACTTAAAGTCAGACACTCAATTGCCAGAACATGATTTATCAAAAATTGATGAAAAGTTAACAAAATCTTTAATGCCGTTTCAACGAGAGGGCATTTGGTAAATCTATTTTTATATACAATTACTGTGTTTGTATTTTATACATATGTTTTTATTAATATATTTTGTATAATTTATTCCAGCTATGGTATATCGAAAAATGGTCGTTGTATGATTGCAGATGATATGGGTTTAGGAAAAACTATACAAGCATTAGGCATTGCACATTATTATAAGGAAAGTTGGCCACTTCTTATTGTAACTCCTTCATCAGTGAGGTAAGTTCTGTTGTAATTGATGTAATGAAAGTATTAATATTAGAGATGCTTTATATAGGTACCAATGGTCTTCGTCAATCTGTAAATTCTTACCATCTGTACCTGTACATTACATTAATCAATTTGAGCACACAAAAGATCGCATTGAAGATGACAAAATCACTATAACATCATATGAGTTGTTGGTGCGAGCCGAAAATACTTTTGCGAAACATATTTATGGATTTGTTATTCTGGTATATAAATATATACGTTATTTTTTAATAAATCAAATATAAACGTTGTTATTGCTATTGCATTTTATAAAATTGTAGGACGAATCCCACGTTTTGAAGAGCAGTAAGACTGCGCGATTTCAAGCTGCTAGTCGAATATGTGCCCATGCACGTCATATTGTACTGCTCACAGGCACTCCGGCTCTGTCAAGACCAATCGAATTGTATACACAGATTAGCCTTGCTGTTCCACGTTTTATGAGGTAATTAGAAAGACTAGATAGTTTGATACTTGCTTTATTTATGTAAACAGGCATATATTTTATAAGTATTATTTTGCAGCTATGAGGACTATGGTATACGTTATTGCGCAGGACAGAGGTCTGTGTATGGTTGGGACTTCCTAGGCTCCTCGAATTCACAAGAGTTACAAGTGCTGTTGAAATCGAATTGCATGATTCGAAGGCTGAAAGCTGACGTTTTAAATCAGATGCCGTCTAAGAATAGGTTTTAAAAGAAAATATTTTTATGTCAGCAACTTGATTAGAAGTCTAAGCATATTTTTATTTATTTATGTGTTTTAGGGAGGTGATTATTTTAGATCCAGATTTGATCAAAACTGGCAAGAAAATGTGGGAGATGTCGCAACGATTGCAAACAAATATTACGGCTTTGGAAAGGCATAATGCTCTAATACAATATTATTCCCAGACTAGCTATGCGAAAGTGAAGGCAGTACGGTGGGTAAATAGTATACTTATATTTTTTAAAGAAAGTAAATAATTTCTATTTTAATTAATTTAACATTGGTACATTACAGCAATTACGTTACAAACCTATTTAAAGATAAGAAAAAATGTATTTTGTTTGGTCATCATCAAATTATTTTGGATGCTATTTGCGAAGCTGCTGAATCTGTAGACATAGCGTAAGTTTTTATTAATAGGATATAGATGTGAGAATCATTTGAGTTTAATTTAACGTATAACCGTGTTAATTCTTTTTATAATTATGTTCCTGATGAATTTCACCGTTAAATTTTTAATATTAAGATTATATTGAAGAAGATCCAAGCAAAATAAAAATATATGTATAATCAGTATATATGTTTATCTTTTTTAATAAAGTATATATATTCTTACACTAACAATTTGTGTTAGCTCTGAAAGACTTCTTTTAATTTTTAATTTATTATTTCATTCATTAGAGCCTAAATTGAGTAGTTATCTGTTTAAGTTTTTATAATTATCGTCAGTACGTCATATATCGCAATTATGACAATTTCCAGGTATATAAGAATCGATGGCAAAACTAATTCAGAACAGAGGCAACTTTTGATCGACAAGTTTCAAGAATGTGATGAATGTTTAGCGGCGGTTCTGTCAATCACCGCTGTGAACGCAGGTGTTACATTAACGGCCGCAAATTTCGTGGTCTTCACCGAATTATTTTGGAACCCCGGTGTAATTAATGTTTACCAAAAAAAAAAGCAAATCTTAATACAGTATATATAAAATTCATCTCACGTTAATGCATGGTATCATTTTCAGATCTTGTCCCAAGCGGAAGACAGAGTGCATAGAATCGGGCAAAACAATACTGTCAAAATCGAATACTTGATAGCGCAAAATACTGCGGATGATTATATATGGCCGTTGCTTAACAAGAAAAAGGATATTCTGAATGCAGTCGGTCTCAAACAGGATCTCTCAATAAATAACGTCAACATCGCAGTGCAGAATAGCAAGCAACGAAACTTGACTTCTTTCTTAAATATTTCTTCGTCCTCTGGATCGCAGCACGATATGGAGATTTCTCCAGCAATTTCAGAAGAGTCTCCTTCAAATATTAAAGAGTTACTCGAAGTCGATAATGAATGCTTTGACTCCTGTGATTGGGATATGTGAATGGACAATAATTTAGTATTCTCTTGCTATTTTCAGACATATTTTTTGTATGAAGAAAAAATAAAATGTATTCTAATTTGCTATTTTCAAAAACATATTTTTTATATGTAGAAAAAATAAAAGATTCTATGTGTTTCATCTCGGATTTAATTTTTTTTATTATTATTCAGGTGAAATTTCACCGAATACCAGATCAAGTCTGTCCTGTTTTAAGTATTAAATCAAATGAGTAAATTTTTGCAAAAAAAAGGAGAGCGATACAATTACGAGAATGTAGTCTGTTTTATCGGGTAAGTTTTATACAACCGGCTGCGAATGATTACGAACCCGTGGTAACGTTCAGCAGATGGCAGCTTTCACACAACGAGGATCAACGAGGATTCGGCAGCACGCGTGAATTTTGGTTAATGTTGTTTATAACAAAGTGAATGACAATGTCTCTTTTCAACGTGCGGCAATTCTTTGGCACGTTGTATCATCGTTACATGTTCTCATTACCGGCAATACACTTATCTCGCACGCAAAAGGTAAGAGTGAAGTCGGCGACTTCTCAAGGTTAGAGTAAATACTTTCACTATTTGCACTTAATTATTACATAATAATGCAAAAAAATTACAAGGTCAGGGTAACAATTGAACGGGGATTTTATTATTAAAATTTAAATTTGATGACACGAGTACAAGTTTGTTAGTTGTATGGATTTCTTTCAGATTTTTATTATCTGCTTCACTAGCGGTTCAATATTATTGGGAGGACTAGCACAGTTTTTGAAGAGACGACGAAGACACCCTATTCCACCTTCCAGAAGGCATTACAGAGACTATAAAACAAGATTAGGAAATATTAAGAACGCTAATTTTGGTAATACTATTGATACGCTGTCACATTACATAAACCAATTTAATTATGAAGTTAAAACGCAATGTAAAACTTGAATACATTTAAATTTATTAATGATTATATAATAAAGTAAAATGTTTTGTTACACTAAACATCTAGATGTACTGTCACAAGCATCTTGGGCAAGAAGAAGTGAAGCCAGCACTAGAAGTCACATTAGTGATCGTGCATCACTCATCTCCTCTGTGCCAGGGGGTCCAGACGATAATGAAAAACTTACTCCACAACAATATGGTGTTCTTGGTAAGTTTTTGATGCAATTTATCATTAATAATTCAGATATACTTTATATAAAAAAATAGCTGAAATGTATAATCAATGATATCAAGGTTGCGTTCCATTAACACAATGCTCATGGAATCATTTCATCTTTTATCAAATGTTAAACAAGGACAAACGATGCTCACAAGTGTTGCGAGCGTTAAGTGGAACGCAGCCCAAATCTATTGGGAAATTATATTCGATTTGTATTTAAAAATATTTTCGTATACTTCTTGATTTTTTAAATAAAAATTTAGGATACATATATATATATATATATATATATATATATATATATATATATATATATATATATATATATATATATATATATATATATATATATATATATAGAAATATAGAAATTTCAGTAATTTTTTTTTTGTTGACCATATCACGTACTCTTAGTATCTTTCAATATTGATACATTTCTCATGGAATAATCTTGATTTTTCTAAATCAAAATACAAAGTTTCCTGCGTTCTTGATTGTATAATCTACTTATTGGAGATTCTGAGAAATGTGGATATTGCTGGGAACTCTTTTATATGTACATAGCGTTTATATTTACATGATAATGTACAATACAGCAGCATTATTCACAAATAATACATCTGAGTGTTGAGAATATAGATATTTTTAGAACGATTCTTGGCTTCGCCAAAGTCGATAGTTTTTTTTTTTAGGATTTATTTACGTCTCTACCGGCATATAGGGTGAATTGTCAAGAAGTTAATTTGTGATCTTGGGTTGTACGAACATACAGCTTCCTTTTTCGAACTCTATACTAAAATCGCGCCGCCCACTCGTTAATTACGTTTCGTCAATTAACTAGGAATATCGAAGAAATATCATAGGTACCACAAATTTTATTTGCGTTTGTCTTCTATCGTTGCCTTTCTCTGACTTCCTCGCAAGTCTCGATCTCGCAACGAATTATTGCTTTCTCTCGCAATCAACGAATCGTTCAAAATAATGTTTTATTTTTTCTTTTCGTGTTTACGTAAGGTTTTCATTGAATATCACAACAGGCGTGATTAGGCTTACGTTAATAAATGTCGTTAGAGACACTTTAGCCCGAAATAAACAGTTTCGCGCTAATCCTACGGTATTCATCGGTTAATAGTAAAATATAAGAATTGTACTTGTGTGTGACGCTACTATCGATAGAGAAAATATCTATAAATCATATTATATAAATAAGCCTACTACACAATATTACAACTATCAGATCATAGAAATACATATTATATACATACATGTGGATACTTCTTCGGTAAAAACGCTGACAACGCAACCTCGTATGAAAAAAATGACCGTCGTTTTAGTCTTTCGAGTGAACAAAAAAAATGCTTCCACAAAACGTCGAAATCAATAATTTTATACTTCTCACGCGTACCAAAATATTCTATCCTCTTTTTTTATTAATAGATTATTTAGATATTTATATTATATATACCAATAGTTCCTCCATCATTATACGTCTTTTTCAACAGTATTCTAAGAAACCTGCAAGTCCTATCACTTTACGTACTAGCATCAGATAGGTACATAATTGTTTAAAACTGAAAAAAAATACACATACTGCATCAGCAAATTCAACACGCTCGTGAATAGCATTATCACTTAACGTTATCGTAATATATAATTAAACATTAAGCAATTAGCTCGTACGTTTGTCATTTCGCTGTGATAACTTTGGAACTTAATCGAATTGTATCGTAAAAAAAAAAATGTACCTATCTACCCCCTACACTTTATACGGTTTTCTCTCTTACTTACTATCCTTATAAATTTTACAATCTTCTAAAATTATACGACAATCTCTCAAAAATATATCGTAGCAGAATTAATTCGCATATCTTGCTCTTTTCCTCCATTGCTTAACTTCTATTTGCCTCCCGACTCAATACGTATATACGCTACTATTCGTTCAAAACGTTATTCGCGGCATTTATAGCCCTTTCTCAACTTTCTCTCTAAAAAAAAAGAATGTCCTTTAAAGCGATTAGTCTTCTAAAAGGATCTAGAATTGCGCTTTTGCGAAGGCATAAGACATACATTATAGCTGGAAAGTCAATTCACAGCAGGATTAGAAAAAGACGGAATGTTACACGGTCGGTTCAACAATATAACGGGTGAACGTTTCGCGGCCAGGTTAATCTACCTGCACATCAGTCGCTGCGATCTCGTTCTTGTACTTAACTCATTGTCGTGAGACTAGCTCCATTGTTCAGTTGCGAAGATACTTTTCTCTCGCTCTCTCTTCTGTTACTCTAAGCGCATTTGTGTGTGTGTTGTTTGTGTGTATAATAATATAGATATATGTATATATTAAATATCGAGTTTTTTTTAAAGGCAAGCATGTATCAGCACCGCAATCCAACGGTGCATGTATGTACGAGTGTTTAAATAAAAGGAGGTCGTTTTCGCGATAATCGCTACATACGAAATTACAGCAATTTTCTTTCGCGTATATGTATTTTTTTGTTCTTTTTTTCTGTGTAATTCTTTTTTTTCTTTTTTAATCTTTTTTCCATTTTCGGGACTGTGTCGTCTACTGGGTTATATTATTATATTACTATTGCGGGAATTAGGAATTAACGTTTAGAGGCGGCGGTGGCGAACGTGCAATCGGGTCTTCACGTAATTTTATGGAGGATCAGCAGCAGTAGAAGCGGAATGACGAGCGTCAATAAGCTCGATTGAAACGCAACGGACGTGGCACCGCCATAGAGCGTCTCCACCTTGAGTAACAACGGACTATTGTTGTCATGCATGCCCGTCGATATGTCCGTTTTCTTCGGCGGTGTGATTAGGTTCTCGTCGTGATCTATGTCCGAGTCGTCCGTCTGGTGCCGGTGCGTTGTCCGGCTCGAGTCTTGCTTCATTGTTGTCGGCACCGTCGTTGTCATCAACGTTGTCGTGGTCGGTGGATCGGTGGTCGTAGTAGGCGGTGGCACGGTAGTTGGTACCAAGCTGAAATTGCTCAGGAAGTAGATGGGTCCGAATTCCGGTGTGATGTCGAACAACGTTTCCTCCTGCCGAGTGCCGCTAATCATGCGCGATGTCGTTGTACTATCCTCGTAATGCGAAATCAAGTTTGCGGAGTACGGTACCTCCATGTCCGTATAGTTTGCCTTCAGAGTCACGTTTACGCCCGTACCAGGTTGCAGGTAGACCAGCACGCTGTAAAAGACACGCGCAAAAAAGATATGTTAAGTTTGTTGACTCAATCTAGAAATTGGTCTCTATAATATAAATCATATGTGTATCTTTTTTTAACAATAAATAACGAGTCGCACTATCTATAAAAAATTTCGTACCTATATAAAAAAATTTAATTGGTAATTTAGTTTCGTTATTCAGGTGAGATATATATTTATAATTTATGTAAGGACACGTTTAGGATTACCAAGGACCTCGAGGACTGAACGTGTTAACGTAACACTGGACTGTACTGCAACTGGAACGCGGGTCCGATGCATGATCGTAATTGTGTTGCGTTGAAGCATCACTTAAGCTGAAAGCACGACGGAGTATTCTAGGGCACACTGAGCGGGAAGGGTGGTACGAAGTTGTCGTGCAAAGTGCACTCCAGGCTCATCTCTGCCGCGCGCGAGCTTCAATGATGTACAGGAAGCGATGAAGTATCCCGAGGGGCTAACCAGAGAAAATGGGCGAGAGAGAGAGAGAGAGAGAGAGAGGGGGGGGGGAGATAGAGACATAGTTACATTACGGAATAAATTTGATCTCTAATTATATCTAATTATAGAGATACGAGATGAGATTACGAGCTGAATCGCTGCAAATCATACGCTTGTTCGACTTATGACTCATTTAACGTTCTATGTCGCCAATTCGCGTCGTAATCCTCACGATTATCCGCCTTTGATCCACTCATTCGCCGCAAACGCGATGATAGAAGCTCTACACTTCATCATCACATGTTCGCAATCATTATGCAAGCGTGACTAGGGGAGATAGGTAGGATAGGATTAATTTAAATTAGCAATTCCGTAACGCTTCGTTAAAAATAAAATTTAAATGTTAACTTGTCACTTTAACTTCTACGCGACTTTGACTCGCTATCTTTTAGAATATAAATGAACATTTTATCTCTGGATACATATAAAAAAAAAGCTCTAAATTTGCATACCTGCCGTTCAACTTCATTGCTCATGACAGTTTAAAACGATACTTACTTGTAAGCCTCCGTGCGATTCTCGTCATCGCGCGTACCCCACGTTATGTTCGGTAAGGACGTGCCGTTAATTAGCGTGATCGTGGTGCTCAAGCCGTTCAGGATGGCGTGCCTGCGACCCCAGTAGACCGAGTACTTGTAGTTGTATACACAGGCTTCCGCCAAGTTTGCCGGTTCCGCTCCGCGGTTGACGATCGTCGCCTCGCTGAGTATGCGAGGTACGCGCTTAATATCGCGCCTCTTAGACCAGTTAAGTTTAACGGAGCCGAGCTCATAACGGATCGGTTCGGCCTCCACCAGCAGCTCACCGGACTTCGCAGACTCTTCGTCGCCATTCTGCGAAAGAAAACCGAATCTCATACGTTCGCCGTCGGCAACTCGATTACTTCGCGAATGAATTACGCTGTCACTAATATGACGCATATCTGCAACGAACTTAATGACTTCTTGAAAAAAAGAAAAAAATTCTTAGAATCAATAAGTTGAATTTAACGTGATATTCCTATTCATCAATCCTTATTGTATTGGCAACACGCTTTGAGCGAGAAGTTTTTCTGTGTTTATTCGCTCTTCCAAAGTTTAACTTGTTGGAATCTTGTTTTCCAATACTGACATCTGCGTTTTGCCAGGGCGGAATCAAAACAGGAAGATGGCAATGCACTTTTCTCTTTTATCAATTCGGAAAAATTCGAAAGAACTCGCAATCTCGATACTCACCTCGTTCACATAAACGATAGTACCGAAGTTCTCGGGTGAGCTGAGAGTGCCGATATAGTGAGTGTACCGCGGTTTCTCCAGATCTTTAGGGACCTCATGCCTAGCTACCAGCATTGTCTTGTCGACGTACACCGCACCCACGGGAGGCGGGGTGTACTTGTTCCATTGGATCCACGAAATCCGCGCCGCCCCATCGACGTTCTCCAGTAGCTCGTACTTCTCGTACGACTGTACAACACCATGTATTGTCACTGTGCAGACCTTCTCCTTTTCTTTCTGTGTACCGGCCACCCATACTCCACTGTGCATCGCGCGGCACACGTAGAGCACCAGTCTCTTTATCTCCGCTTGATTAGCATAATTCTCATCTGCAATAAGTCCGCGTGAAGACAATCAGTCTCATCAATCACTAGATAGTTCGATTTTTAAGCCTCGTGCCCATTCGATGCTAGAAATCGATCCGAGATGTCGGACAGAGAAAGAATTAACAAATTGTTTGAACAATTCGGTTACATGGTCAATGCGATTGGTCAATTCTTTCTCCATCTGAGATCTCGGTTCGATTTCTAGCATTGGGGATACAAGGCTAAGGGTCTAACGTTTTCGTCTCGCACGACAAGAAATGTTTAGGCTCGCTTTTTAGGCTTTCATGAGTATTATCTTCAAAGATACTAGAAAGTTTGCCAACGTTTCGTGAACTTTATCGTTCACTTCATCAGGTGCGCTCCTCGCCCGGCAAGGTTTACGAAACGTTGACATTAGTAATGGATGAAAACACGGCGATATTTACGAAACGTTGATATTAATAATGGATGAAAACACGGCGATAACCCGCAAACCTTCTGGTATCTTTGAAATGTCTAGACTTTGACGCTAATCATATTCTCGCAAATTGTATTTAAATCTAGCGCGTCCCTGAGTGTCTCGATTTCTGAATGAAGCATAAACGAGCGTAACGACTCTGACGTAATGATGCACAATTAATAGTTCACGTAAGCCGGATCCATCCAGGCCAAGGAAACGAACATGAACAGACACGAATGAACGGCTTGTTTAAGTGAATGCGAACGTCAACACGGCGACATTCATCAAAAACAAGCTGCTCATTTCTGTTTGTTCGCACTCGTTCGGTCTGACCTCGGCTTTTGCGCGACACATTGCGCGCATTGTGACGATCCAGGTGTATTATCGTCGCACCTTGACTATCCGGTACGTTCTCGCTGCCACCGATGATTATCTGCTTCGAATCGCTCGGGTTATAGTGCGCCACCGGTAGCCATTTGAGCGTGGTTGAGGTAAGCGTCTGGTGGCCGTACTTCGACAGTATGTGCACGCTGTTGTCCGCGGTAGTTGCCGACAGCAGGAGGATGCAGCCGAGCACTCCTAAGGCGAGGTAATTCTTCTGCCGAAGCATCTGCAAACGAGATGAGTGGGTTAACTTTCTAGACGTTATCACCTCATAGAGGCAATGCATGCAGCAATGATAACAGTTCCGCATAAACTCTTTATCTAGGAACTTGCCCATACTGAAGAAAAATACCAAATCTTAATAAATATTTATTTGAATAATTCTAATATTTACTAAATGTAAACATATATTTATTTATTACAAAAATCATTAATTTGTGATTTAACTATCATTTTTTTATTGAGTAAAATTTTATTTATTGTGTGTTAACTTAATACTGTACAAAGAAATATGTATTAAGATTCAGTAAATTTTTTTTCAGTGGTCTGATTTCAATGAATAAGGCAATATCTGAAGATTTCGTTCTCGTCCTCAGAATAATCGAATAGAATTGATCGATTCACATTATCTAGACAATTTTCTGGCGATTTCAAGAATAATTCGGCAACCTCGATGACTTTGGAGAACCACTCTCGCCGCAGTCTCGTTACATGGAATGTAAAGGGTTCAAGCGCCGGTCCCTTTCTGGCTTCCCCATTTTTCTGTCGGAGGTCAACGGCGCGGTCGTGCTATGCGAAAAATGCGCGCGATTTTCCGGCGATTAACACGCAACGAAGGGGCACGCCTCCCTCCTATCTAATCGCGTCACGATCGGCAGCAAAAAGGAAGAAAAAAACCAACAACGGACACGAAGCGCACGCATAGCTTTGCGCTACCTAACTCTACTCTCAGCGAGAAGCTGGCCGCCCCTCTGGGGGCTTTGCGATTACGTTTCCGCTTACTATGCCGAGCGTGTCTTCAACGCGAGCCCCCTCTCCCCCAGTATAACTGGATCTCGACTTGGTTTTACTCTTGCCTGTGTATTTTCGCATCGGTTGGTCCGGTAACAAGCGAAAAGGAAAATCCGCGAATTCTAAAACCCAGAAAAGAGAAAGAGAGAGAGAAAGAGTCTGTAATCCTCGAATCTTTCTTTGGAGATCGATAATATATGTCTTGTAAAAATGTACAGTCTACATAGAAATTGTAGACGGTCGTGGAGTCTTAAGTCGTAGAAAACTGATCAATCAAATATAACAAGAATACTCGATTAGGATTGGTCAATTTTCTACGATTTGAGACCCTACGACCATCTACATTTTTAAACGAGCTTTAATAATCTCAAAAAGTGTAAACAAATTAAAAGTGTCAGAGTTAAATGTGCTTTCCAGCAAGAATAGATGTGACACAGTGATCATTTCATCTTTGTTTAACATTGGCGAATAACAAGAATGTAATGATACACTATATTATACTGTCATCTGTATTTTAGCTGAAAAACTCAAAATCAACATCACGATGAACATCTCTAGGTCCATCTTCTGTAATTAAACTAGTAAACACTTTTAGAACTTAAAATGAGATAGATATGTTTGATATTTGGCAAAAGCGAGAGAGACTTCTAGTGCAGAAATAAAAAAAAAACAGACTTTCTATCAGGATCAATTATTTTAGCAGCGATGGAAAAGCTGCAAAATACCGCGAGTTGCGATCGTTTCAATCGGGAGCATGAACGGCGGCAACGGAAGTCGAATGCAGCGGTGAATGAGCCGTTGACTGGCGTGTGTTTACAAAGGCAATGACAAGTTGCATAATTGCTCACTCAATCCGTAATCGATATAACGGCCGCGCGGTGTTAATTCCAAGCGGTCTCCTCATCGCGTAACGTAACCAACGGTTGACAGTGATTCTAAAGGAGCTCGGTGTTGACTCGAAGCCGGCTAGTTTCTCGAGCACCCGGCATATCGGCTTCAAGTAACCGTAACGGTTCCGTGGCATATCCGTTTACACGATAATACACTCGTTTCACACCGTCCGGTTTCCGCCGTTGGAAAGTCACCCACGAAAAACAGAGAAATAATCTATTCTCCTCTTGGAAGAAGCCGCGGGCGCTTTCAGAGGCGAGGATTTAGTAAAGTGAAGAGTGGCTTGAAATATTTATTAATAGAATTGCACAAAAGAAGCTGGATTCGAAATAAAAGGGCTCGACAATGACACGAAAGTTTCATTTTTTCCCGACAAGCAATCCTCGCGATCGCTTTGAGGAATAAAAACCGCTTCTTCTAACGATTGAATTCTAAATTTGGAGAAAACCGAAGTACGATATACCGTCGGTCCGATTTTTCATTAATCAATAACGACGGAAACGTGGGACAGCGCGATTGACACGACTCGTAATGTATACATATGTATACATATGAAATAATATTGGACTTCGGAATTTTGCGATGGAAACCGCAATGCTGTCTGTGCGTGACCTGCCGCAATGCTGTCTGCGATGCCATAGTAATGCGCATGATATCGTAATGGATAGAGGATTTAATGACGGTTTTCCGAACAGAATGAGGACTAACTACGTAGGAGTGGTAATTGAAACATCAGCTTGATTTTAACGACGCGACGGTGTCAAGTGGTAAAAAGGAAACGTTAACAAGGTACGAAGTAACTGGTACCCTTAGAGCAATCTAATATCATTTTATCGTCCTCGCAAGAATTACGACTAGAATTATTCAAATAATATTCTGCAGTTGATTAATTTCAGACTTGCACTTCCTACACACATCGTTTATCTTTCAATTAATTTTCCATGCTTCATATCGAGACCGTACGGCGTATTAAACTGACAAGAGAGACGATTATACGCGTTTATGAGTATCCTTTCGCGAATGATTTTGCGCAGCGGCCGATCGAGGGTTCGCCACTGACAAAACGTTTCCGCTCCACGGTTGTTCACGGTTCCGCGGAAGCAGTCATTGTCGGTGCATTATTGTCGCGATGGCATCGCTCCAATTGTCGGAAAGATACGAAGCGGCTGATAACCCTTCCAGGCGATCCGCACAATTGCCAGAGTCCGGTTTCTGTTTTTTTTTTTGGCCAGTTTCACATTTTTTTCTTCGCGTACCCTCTAAATTCTTTGGAGTGGAATCTAAAGACCGGAGCATAGACCTTTATAATGCATAATGCATAAAAAAATCTGCGGGTCTTTTACTTCATGGAAAGAAAGAAAATGAAGGGCTCGGATTAATTCTTTTTTTTTTTAATAATGTGCATTAAGCGTTATGCGTTATGTTAAGACTCTGTGCTACTGCCCTTATTCTAAAGAGTGAAAATTGAACCACTCTTGAAAAAGAATGACTCAATTTTTAATCTTTAAGGATAGTATTTATATATAATTGTTCTTATTTCAAGATCGTCTTAAGTAGGGTCTTAAGATGCTAATACTACTCTGTAATTGGCTTATGACATCTTAAGACTACTAAAAATATTACATTTGAGACCAGTATTCATAGTCGGATCTCATATTTAAGATCATTTTAAGTATAGTCTTAAAGTGTTATGATCCAATCAGAGAGCTGTAATTAGCATCTTGAGATATTATTTAAGATAACGGATCTTAATAAAAATGAACTATGAATATCGTCCTATGACTGTACTTAAGCCAGTTCTTAATATAAGAATTGACTATGGCTTAAGAGTGAGAGTCACTCTAAAAGTTTTATGGGCTTACTACAATGAGTCATTTCCTGTAAGTCTTAAAGAAACCCATACGAAATTGACTAATCGTAATAAATTATTCTTCTTACATTTGACTGTGATTAATCAACTTTTTACGACTTAAGACTTAAAGTTTAGGTAATGGCTTATTGTAGAAAGCCTATTAAGCAATGTTTACAATGAGATTTTAAGGCGTAAAACTCAAACTTTAAGCCTCAAACCATAAAAAACTGGCCAATCATAGTCGATTATTCTTTTCAAATTCAACTGTGATTTGATAATTTCTTAAAGTTTGAAGCTTAAATTTCACGTCTTAAAACCTCATCGACGCCGTTTTACAAAGTAACGCTCCGTCGTGCGAATCTAAAAAGCGCACGTATTTACGAAAATACGAATGCAACAAAAAGATCACGTCAATGCAAATGTATTCGTAAGAAATCAATTCGCACCGAGCACGGTCCGTGACCCGAATGGAATTTCCGCACATAAAGGATTCGCGCGTTCCGAATCGTCCACGGGTCTAAAAAAAAGACACGCATCACGAATTCCGGGGACACCGGTTGAGCAAGTTACGAGGCGGTCTGCTTGATTCGATTAAAAAAGCGGCGAACACCACACGCAATTACGGCGAAACAGAATCCGCGTGAACAACACGTCGTGCTAGACGAAAAACGCCACAAACGCGTGCGCAACCACGCCGCTTTTGGTCGTCCGCCTGGTATATCTGTCGATGTCGAGGAAAGGATCCTCAATGAACATGTGAGACCGACAGCTGGGAAGGTAAAAAGGAACGCGATTAATTTTCCCTTTCCACGGTCACGTTCTCGTCAAAAGCTGACGCATCGACACCGGTTTTGCGTCGCTAATCCGCAAACAGGTACAATCTCGCTTTGCGTTACGTACACGCGACGTACAAGGAATCCCGTTAGGTGTGCGCGGATTCTCCGCTTCACATTAAAAATCTTCTCTTTTTCCGTTGTGATTCCTCAACACGCGATTCTCCGCAAATTCTCGTCTTTAACGAGAAATCTCGTCGTTTACATGGATTACGTTTATACGACAGGTTTAGTAATATCCGTAATTATGAAATTAGTCAATCATAGCTATTCCTCTGAACAGTAATAATGTAATCTTCTTACGAACTCTCTCAAAATCAATAATAAAAAATCCAAAAAAATTCAGGACAAATGAGAGTCAGCGTGGTAGTTAATACGCAAGATGTAATCTTCAATATTTATTCAAAAAAATAGCTATTTTTTGGAATAAAGATTGAAGATTACATCTTGCGTATTAACTACCACGCTGACTCTCATTTGCCCTGGAATTTTTTTAGTTTTTTTGTTGTTTATTCCTTTGAAGAATGGAATGACTGTGATCAGCCAGTTTCATAACTACGGATGTTATTAAATGCTAAAAAAGGTATAAACATAGTCATGATTGCCATCATGGTACAATTAGACAAGGTGTTGTACATGCTTGGTTATACACGGAGACAATTTTATATTAAGTTTTAATACAATTTTAAATTACACTTTACTATGTCTTGTATTTTCGATGGACTCTCACAATATGATTCTGACTTTTACTATGGTAATACTAATTTTTATCACACAAATAAAGTAATTATTTTGTTAAGCCATATTCTAACATGAAAACAGTTAATTTTTACTATGGTACGCAAACAAAATTTGCTAGATATATTTGATTTTGTAATAAAAAATGTTTACTATGAAAAAGTGTAAAAATTACGTTATATTATTGTTTTTAAAAAAATAACTATATTAAGCTTATAATTTACATGAAGACCGCAGCTACTACATTATAGTAATTTTAAATATAAAATTTTCTCCGTGTAGATATCACAGGAACCCAATCCTTTGAGCCAAATAACATTTTATTATTTTTAACTTCCATGTGCGGCGTCAATTCATTTCTGTAGTTAATTTCAAAGTAAACATCGTCCACATTAACGTATACATTAGTAAATAATGAACTAAATTTGAGTCAAATTTAATACATTTTCTTGAACTAAATTGTTTAACTTTATTATGACAATCAAATCAACGATATGTTGGGTAGGAGCAGTGGCGACCTAGAAATGGTTAAAAATAACTCGAATTGGATTTTAATTTGACATTATGAATTTAACAATATATTCCCGAAGATGCGCAGTAGCAAAATAACGGCGTTCACGCATTTCGATCCTAAATGCAGCTGACATTCAATGATTCAATTATATTTTTTCAATTACGTTTCAATTACTTTTTATTCTTACATTTAACCTACCGATTAGCATGGTTTAGGACCGATTAGAATTTATAGGACAGGGAGCACAGATTCTTGTATAACGCATAAGAAAATCAGAGTTTTATTTCATAGAAAGGAAGGAAATGAAGGACTCCGATTGGTACATTTTTTAATGCATTATGCAAGACTGTGCTCCTGCTCTTAAGATCGGTATAGTCAAAATCCATTCTTACTTCAAGATCGTCTTACGTAATGTTTTAAGATGTGCTAATATACTCTGATACTAATATACTCTGTGATTGGTTCACATCTTAAGACTATGCTTAAAACAGTCTTAAATATAAAAATCGACTGAGTACCAATTAGACTTTTGTCTAATTCCATCATGATTTTCACCTTCCTGCTGGAGATCGATTGCTTATCAAAATTGTATATTGTCGAAAATGAAAAGTTTTGATAACTGTCTTTGCTAGAAAACGCGCACTACAAGATATATAATTGACAGGTAAATAGATTTTTAGCAAGATAGTGCTCCCCGGCAGGAAGATGGTAATAGTTTACGACAAGGTGTACGGGTTTACAACCTGCTATCGCGCGACATTGACTCTGTGACACGTGTATCCGCGCACGCGAAACTACAGTTCTTATCCGCGCGATGACGAGCGCGCACGAAGGATTTATTGATGTTTAAAAGTCGGTCTAGTGCAGAGCGGCTAAGACTGTATAGGCCATTTCTCGTCGGTGGGACTTGTCAGCTTGTCGGTAAATTAACCGTGGTGTAACTTCTAACCGGTTTAAGGCGGCACCATAGAATCGTAAACACGTGTCCGAACTTGAGGTTCTCTCGCGGAATGCTCGTCTTTTCTCCTCTTCTTCTTTCCTTGTGTTTCTTGCGTTTTCGACATTCTTAGAGCTCAGATACAATGAAAAGAATCAAGAACAGATTTTAACTAGAAACTAAATACACCAAAATAGAGGGTTTCAATAGGTTGAAATTTACACGGCAAGAATAGTTTCGTTGAGGTATCTAAAAATTTAGCTAGATATAAATTTAAAAATATTTTTGCTGAACCATCACAATAATCATGTAAAACACTCGAATTGATTGCCAGAATGTTTTAAAATTATTTGCAGTATTATCATCATATTTAAGCATCCTAAATAATTATTTTGACGGTCTAACAAAATTATTTTCAGATTTGTAGCTAGTTAAAAATTTTCAGATACTTCAGCAAAACTGTCTCTTGCATGTATCGTTCCTTATTTCTATCATTATGTCTAAACCCTTATATTTGTTGCGAATTTGCGCGATTTGACAGAAAACCGTACGCATTGGTGAATTCACTTCGCCATTAAAAATTATGAGAACGAAAAATCAAGCACGGTCTCGCTTACGCCAGCATGTGTAACGCGATTCCCCGAGAAATATATATACGCGTGTAATTTTATATTTATCATTTTCAAGCATCTCGTGAGCAGCCCGCAGCAGCGGAAACATAATAACGACTTCGCAACCCAAAAGAACTGTTCTAAAAGTCTTTCGCCGGTCTCTGTAACAACATAGTTTCGAATATTGATGAAATGTCCAAGATAAATAAGGAAATTTCATGTAAAAGTCAATTCAAATAGAACGAACGAAATTAAACAAATAAATAATATTAGCTATCACAATAAAGTAAATTTTCATTCAATAAATAATAATTAAATATCAATTCATATATTTCGTATTAAAATATAAATTATTTGTCGATGACAGAATTAAATCTTTTTCTTTCCACGCATAAATTAACGAACGTGATTCACGTACGGATTAATGCATGCAATTTCTTCGTCATCATCCTCGAACGTGATCTTTTCACGATGACGTGCGGGTAGTAGAATTCCAGAATCGCCGACGAAAGTTGCGCAATGGTAAAATTGATCGCAGTGGGCGCGGTCCGTGCTTTAAACATAGAATTTTTAACCGGTCTATTTTCTCAGGCCGTGCTATATATCTCGCATTGTCATAACACGATCGAATTGAAGGTCAAAACTCGGCGCGTATACGCAATATTCGTCGATGATACGCGCCGCGAGGATCTCATTTCCATTCGCGAAACATACGGGGAACACTCATGCCGCGAAGCGGGATATATATATTATTTACGTTACAGTACAGACACGGTTCTTTTCTCGCTGGTGATAAAAATCGCGCGTGGGCGCGCGGACTAGTAATAAGTACGTGAATCGTACTTTACGCTCGCGCTGCAACCTTGTAGTTCACATGGTTCGCATGATGTAATTCAAGAGACTCAGTGTCGGAGATTGATCTGGTCGAAACATCTCATATATAGAAATCCTGAGGAATCGGGCAGATGTAACGCAGTTGTTGGAGCGTGATCAGAAAATAATGTTAATCAATGCAGATCTTGATAGCGTGTATTTCCAAAAAGACGAACGTTTCGACTCTTTTTAGGCCGGGATCAGACTATACATTGAAGATTGAGATTAAAGATTAAAAATTGAAATTTCACCAATGAGGACAAAGAAATTTTGGATCCTTTTGTTCTGATTGGTCAAACTTCAATCTTTCAATCTTCAATCTCATTCTTCAATATATAGTCTGATTCCGGCCGTAGAGTCATCATCAGCGTTAATACAGTTCTTAAAACATATGAGACATCACTCATGCATTAATAGCAGCCACTATATAGAATTGAAAGATCCAAAGTGAGGCGCATAAATTTCGTTGCAATCTTACAAAATTCATTTCTGGAACAAATGTGATAAGGTACAGTGTTAATGGTAAATTTATAAATACTAATGACAATGTGTGGCTTACCATTTGATGCTGAGATGTGATTACAGGAACAAAAACAAATAATAATAAGAAAAAAGTCCAAGAATTCGTACAATACCATTAATTGTGTAAGATTGCAACGAAATTCATGCACCTCACTTTGGACCTTTCAATTCTATAGTGGCTGCTATTGATGCATGAGTGATGTCTCATATGTTTTAAGAACTGCATTAACGCTAATGATGACTCTAAAAAGAGTTGAAACGTTCGTCTTTTTGGAAATACACGCTATCAAGATCTGCATTGATTAACATTATTTTCAGTTCACACTCCAACAATTGCGTTACACTCTCATTTGTCCGATTTCTCAGGATTTTTATTATTTGGAAAGTCATAGGAAAATTATAACATTTCCGTCATTAACATCTCATATATTATTATGTCTGTTTTTTATTCCATTAGACTGCACTAAATCTCCCTTCCTCCGAGGAAGTTCCTCCAGTGAAGTTCCTCGCTTTCGAAATATTGAACATATCTTATCTCTTTTAAGTTCCAAAAGTGTACGTTAGTTCAACCAGAGAAAACAAACCTATAAAGTGAAGATTGTCTTACAATAAACAGTTATATCAAAATGTTTAAACTTTCAGCGATCCGATTATTGAATTCGCTTCTTTTCTCTTTCTTCGAGCGACACACACAAGCATTCTTCAATCCTTAGTATACGCCAGAGACGCTACATAACAGAGTCTGGTTACAAGATGACAAACTTTCGTTTGGTCCGTTGTTTTTGTCAACATCAGTAAGCTATAAGAATAAGGGTAAGATTACTGTGCGTTTTTGTCATACGATAAATTTTTTAAGCCTATTGATTGGCTGCAGGACAGAGAGATTCTCGGATCTTTCTACCTTATAACCAATCAACAGGCTTAAATTTGTCGTACGACAGAAACGCACAAATGCAATCCCACCCCTAAGATAATATGAGTTAGAATAGCGTATATAAAAAAAGACAGTATATATACCCTTCTTTTTTCATTTTTATTTTCACCAAAGATCCTATGTGAAAGTCTGGCCACAATTTTATCAAAATCCTATGAGAGAAAAGTATATATAATGTCTCCCTGTATACTATCTCACTCTAACTTATATTGTCTTATTCTATAATTTTAATTAAAGAGAAACAATAAGTTAGAATGAGTTTATACAGGGAGAAATTATATATATCTTTCTCTCTCAGGATTTTGACAAAATTGCTTGTGGTCAGACTCTGTTATAGGATTTTTATCTTTGACAAAATTGCTTGTGGCTAGACTCTGTGTAGGATCTCCAATACACACGATTGGGTCTTTCGTGTCCTTTCTTCACACATGTCTTTTCTTCGAAAAACTAGACGCATCAAGTAAATAGTTATATAACATTTATATTATAATTTTTTTAAATACACAATCTTATAAATACTCTCTGACAATATTAAAGTATATGTAAGAATTTTGATAATTTTTGTGTATTTATTAAAATGATGAAAATTAATCCAGGACATAAATAACCCATCATATGTAGTAAAGGACCGAAAAATTATCATATATACTAAGAGTTAAAATCTAGCAAAATTGAAATAAAAATAAATACAGATCGCCAGCAGCCTCCTCAGTTTGAATCGATAATAATGAAACAAACGGCGAGTCAAAATATAGGGATCGAAGAGTCGAACGGTGGTTCGTGTGCAAATTGAGAGAGGATCAATCTCACGTTCCTCGTGATCGTTGCGTCGTGATTCTCATCCCGTTTACGTTACCATGATTACACAGAGGGAGAAGTCGATTGCGGTCGTCGAAATTGATATTCAGCGGGCGAATATCGGTCGGCTAACTCCTCTGCGCGAAGCGACGAAGAAGAGATTATGATAAGAGAGGTTATGATAAGAAAGGTCGGTATATACACGTATATGTTTTTTTTTTATCACGGCGACAAGCGTATCGAGCGTATCAAAGCCGGTAAGGAGCGTAACTCGTAAGAACGCAGTCGTGACACGTTAAAGTAGAATGTCCTTCGTATGTGCAACGCGAAAGGCCATTCGTTACATATCGCACGTTTGATGCGCCGATGACCCACTGGCCTTAACTGCATGGAGGCGACTTCTGGAGTATGACCCTGACGAACGTTTGTGTATTCTTAATTGGACCCAATAAGTCACTGGACACGCAATTTGGAGAGTATGACGAGGCGGTCAAAACTTAGACTTGCACCTCAATTCTGTAACTCTTATAGGTCTGGTTTTTTATTTGCTGATAAACTTACGGTTAAATTTAACCTGATAATGTAAAAATTGTATTCTTCTATCTGTGATAAATTACTAATTTGATCTCTCTAAACATTTTCGGAAACATCATGGGTGGCCCTGTGTATCATCTTATCCTTGTTTAACATTGGGTGAAATAAACATTTTCGGAAACATCATGGATGGCCCTGTGTATCATCTTATCCTTGTTTAACATTGGGTGAATAATAAAGATAAAACAATACACGGAGATATTCGGGTGATGTTTCTGAACGTAATCGAAAGTGAAATCTTACTCTTAAAGATTGAAAACTGAGCCACCCTTTTTCAAGACCGGCTCAATTTTCACTCTTTGGAGTGAGATTCCACACGGAGAGAATTTTTTCTTAGAATTTACCCTGAAAATATGACAGTCGTGGGACAACATTGTATTTTGAAGAATTTTAACATAAATCCCTCTCAT
>NW_017298058.1:302813-329540 GCF_001594075.2 Trachymyrmex cornetzi
CTGTCATATTTTCAGGGTAAATTTTAAAAGAAAATTCTCTCCGTGCACTTCAAAGAGATTTTGTAGTGAATAACTGTTAAAGTTACCAGTTTAGTGATTATCATAGCTGGACAAATATAAATTTTACACTATCATCAAGTAAGGTTAAATTTAAACAAGTTAATCAGATAATAAAAAAACCGGGCTTTAACGACAGTTTGATTTGTTTGATTTGTTGTTGCGCAGTTTTTCTATTATATCTACGCAATGACAATATAACAATACCAATTATCGTTATAGAATCGAGATATTTACGTGACCCTACATTCTTTACTATACAGGACAATCCTTTATTTCAGGTAGTTTAGATTTATTTACTTTTCCAAACTCAATTTTGTTCTTCATTTTAATAATATTATGCAAAATTCTTTTCTAAATAGCATTCCAATATTTAATGTCACGCTAACGGACGAATATTTATGGAAACAACTTACAAATTTAATTTTATATAAGTCCAAATTTCAGAAATTAATGCGTAGACTTCAGTCATAAATTAGTTTGGAAACATTTAGGGATAAAGTCTTAAAATTTATCCTTTACTTTCTGTAAAAAAATATGGTCACCGTAGGGATCACACCGTAGGGATCACCGCGTAGGGATCACTGTAGGGATCACCGTAGGGATCACCGTAGCTTTGATCCCCAACTCGCGACGCGGTCTGTTGGATTGATCATCCAGAATAACGTCGGCATGTGTGCGTCCACCACGTTGATTTTTCCAGTTGTTACTCACAGAAGGTCGACAACTTTGATTTCAATCACAAACGGTTTGGAAGCACGCGATGGGTAAAAAAAAAATAATGGATAAGGCTGAAGAGAGAGAACAAAAACTAATTTTTCAAATGCTAATTAATCTTGCGAGCTGACGTTACCAGATTATGGAGAGGGGGTTGATTTTCGTCATGCTTGCTGACGTGCGACAGATCTTTCCGGAATGAATTCCACGTAGTTTGGATCGATCGGTTATACGTAATGCGGTTGACCGTCGATGGAAGAGAGGAGGGAAGCGGCGACCCCGATTTCCCATCGATCATTCGTGAATCTAGGAATAGAGGTAACCCGGCATAACAACAACGGTCCGGACGTTTTAAATTTGTTACAGCTTTTTACAGCCGGTCGATGAACGGTCAACATCGAAATAAGCTCGCCGACTTAGCGACGCGTACACTTTAATATTCATCGGAGAAACGATGCAAGGCGGGGCGAAATTATCCCCGACGAAATTAGATAATTGACTTTCACAATGAATTATGACGGCACGTTGATATCGCCGGCGCAATTTAAGAGAAAGTACAGAGCGTATTCTAAAATGGACCCAATAAAGATAACTACAAATGTTTCCTCTCGAAAGGTCGCATCGTCATCACGTGTACTTTTGCGCTTATTTCCAAGGCACGATCTTGCGATAAATTTCCACATTATGAGATCATCTTAGTTTTGCCGTTGCACAAAAACGCAGGATATGGTCTCGAATCACAACACGACCGGAAAGGCCGAAGGATTCTTCCCTATGCAAAAACAGAGGGTCGATCATGGAACCTTTTTTCTAGGGCAAAAACGTGAAAAGTGAAAATTTATTATGTATTTGTACAGGCATACATATGTCATACATATGTACATACAAATTTTCACTTTTCATGTTTCTATTCTAAAGTAAAAGTCATATGATCGATACTCAGGTCGAGTACATGGAAAAAATACTAACAGTTTTGTTTCTAAAAGTATCTAAAAATTTAGCTAAGTACAAATTTGACAATATTTTTTGTAAGATCATCAAAATATGTAATTACGTGGGAATGATGGGCAATTTTGCAAAGGTTTAACAATCTAACGACTAATTTGAATATCCTACACAATTACTTTGATAGTCCAACAAAATTATTTTCAGATCTGCATCTAACTGAATTTTTACACATAGGAAAATATTCTATTGCTATAAGAAAAGTGTGATTATTTAATTTATTTTTTTTCTTTTAAATAATGATTATCTTTAACGAAGAATATTTTTTTGATAATAATTTTAAGATATACTTATGAATTTTAAAAAGCTCATGTATTCAGAACAAGTATTTATTTTCTTTCGAAGAATATTATAAAATTGATACAGGAAGTGACTTTATATAAACACATCGAATTTGTTTTAATTTAATAATCTCGATTAAACTTACTAGGATTCAAAATATATTCTAAATAAATTTAATTTGTGATAAACTTTTGAAATACTTGAAACAATTATTTGTGTACAGTAGGTATTTTTCTGTGTGTAGATACTTTAGCAAAAAAAACCGTCCTTTCCGTACAAATCTTTCTCGTGGACAGGATTTGTTTTTGAAACAGGATTGCTTCCGAGACCGAAAGAAATATAAATAGGCCGCAAAACAATACGACGACGTTCTCGGATACTTCCGACTACAGGATTGCCGATCATTGCACGGCCTAAACTGTGAGACACGTTCGCCTAACGGGGGAGAAAGAGGACAGAGATAGGGCATGCCCTTGCCATACAGAATACGAAATGAAGGAAATATCGATTTCCGCCACGCTACACGCTATCAGCGGACAGCGTTACCATGATAACACCCCCGCCGTCGCTGCAGCGGGACCTGATGCAGTCGACCGAGGGACTCGGCTTCTGCACGATCCTGCCACCTCTTTCTGGCACGTGCGGAGAGAAAAAGGAGAGATGGAAGAAAAGAATCCTACACGCGACCGCAGCGCGACAACCACAACAAAGAGACAAATTCTTCACAAAACCGAGACGCCGCAAAGCGGACGCATTGTCGCCCTCGGTACACACTCTCCTCTCCTTCGCGAGTATCGCTTTCGCAAGCGCGCATAATGGAACAAAAGCTTGTTCTTCTCTCTCGCTAGGCGACTCGGCTCAAGTGCGGCGTAATGAAAAGTGCGGCGCAAAGAGAGAAAAAGAACGCGGAAGATGATGTTGAGTAAACATTGCATCACCGCGACTTCTGGACGACGGTGGACCCTTGAAAATCTACTTTCACCGCGGATAGTTCACAAAGAGGAACGAGTATTAGGTACCAGACGCTTGGTTTTGACAAGTAGAGGCTTCCTTTTATCACGGATCTTTCGCCTGCTTGGAAATGTTTCCCTTGCTTTTGACAACATGAAGAAGTCTACAGTTATTCAGTTGTCAAGAGATAAACAACAGTCGACGAGTCTCTCACCAAAATCATTTTCCAGCTTCAAAAATTCACGACTAATTAATTTCCCCTTCTTGTTTTTATGTCATATACTTTTTAGTGATATACTTGGAGCAGTCAGTGATTTGAGAGAAAATTGCAGTCGAAGGAAACTTGGCACGTTGACAATATCCGTCCCTTAGAAGCAAACACGAGTTCTCGCTTACGCATTTTCTCGTATCGTCGAAAGCAACGGGAATATTTCGAGTAGTCAAGCGAAATACAAGCCTTCTCGTTCTTGTTACCAACGAAAAAAATAACGTCAGCTCTTATCGTCTTACGTCATTGCGCCTTGCGGGTATTTACCTTCGCTTGCCGATCGGCCGGTTGGATTTGTGTTGACCGTGCACTTGAAATCGCGCAGAGGAAACCGACGAAGAAAAATCAACCGCGACGAACTCTATGTGTATACGGAACCATACTTTCTAACGTATGTTGACCAATAAAAATCTTGCGAAATGTAAACGCTGGCGACTTAATTGACCGTGGAACCCTCTCTCCAAGATTGGATCTCGGGGTATTATAATTAGCGACGCGCGTCTCCTTTCCCTCTTTCTCTCTCTTTCTGGCCGATCGTTGCAAATTAAAACGCTTGATGAGTTTTCTCACCAGTTTCCACGCTCGAAGGCCATCGTGCGCCAGGCCGAACGGTAAATCGATAACGTTTCGCATTGACCTCGACAGCGGCAACATCTCTCGTGTTCTTTCTCTATTCGTATCATATAGAGCAATGGTCCGGAGAATCTTCAGTCAGGGCTGATTAAAAGTGTTATATCTGATGGACATCGGAAAACGGAATCGGAAAAGTGGAATGGTGAGGGCGATCAATCAACATTGTTCCGAAAAATTCATGCACATCAGCTTTTACTATAGAGATGTTCCGATCTCCAAAAGATTGATCTTCCCAAACGACAATAGTGATTTTAAACCGATCAATTTTGTGAATAATTGATTTTTCTAATTAAAGAGGCTATACTAAACCGGTTTGTAAAGAATCGCTCTTTTTTTTTACAAAGAGGATTATTTTGAAGCGATCTGTTTGTAAAAAATTGATTTTTAGCGAATCGATCCAGAGGTTGCATATCCCTAGCTTTTACTGTTTTTTTTTCATCTTCTATTGATTCAGTAAATGAAAAAGTAAAGTTACACCATTTGTAAGTAATTAAAATATGATTATTATGTATTTAGCGCCAGTATTAAATAAGATATAGCGATATGCATTAAAACTATCTTTTTATTTATTTGTAACTGACATTATAATACATAATATAATAATCATATTACAATCATTTACAAATAATGCTTCATTTCTTTATTTACCGAATCAATAGAAGAAAAAAACAATAGGTACGAAAAGAGAAAATAAAGCTACGCGTATGAATTTTTCGGAACAATGCTGATTGTTTGGCCCCACTATTCTTTTCCAATGTACCATGAGACGGCACCTTAATTCTGAATCTCGAGAGAAACACAGGTTCGAGACAGTATCGACTTCCAGCCCCTTGCTCTCTCGGCAGTCTCGGCGCAGCGGGTGGCGAGGGACCAAAGGCTTAAGAGGCTAATTAACAACCGGTATCAATAAATACGTCAGGTGCACTGACGCGCAAAAGGTACCGTTACCACGTCGGAGTTACCCGCCTCCGCAAGATCGGCGCAAGACGGGGGCGGAAAATGACTCCCCCGCCTTCCGTACCCCGCGCACAATCTGTCACTGTCAAGGGCACCTATGCGACCAGAGACCGTCTCTATATCGTCATTGTTAAAGTCATTTCCGTCGCTCGATTGCCCCCGGCGACATCGCGCCGCATCGAAAACTTAACTGCGATTCTCCACGCCTGTCCATAAGAGATCGTCGTGATATTACGTTGATTGTTCCATTGTCGCGGAACATCCTACTCTCTTTATTGCCCAGCTGCTCCTCCTCCTATCTCTATTCGTGGGGATAGATAAAGCCTATCTACGGTGTGTCTGGGAAAATCAGGTAATCTAGCGGTGCGTTTAACTAAACACAGCCGGCTCCACGTTTCATCAGACAAATAAACAGCACACTCCATTGATGGAAACCGATCGACCGATCCTCGGTCAGAATGCATTCCTTGACGAGCATTGCGAGTGGAGTTTCTCTTTGAGAGAATTTAATTAACCGATCCGGCGCGGGCGCTCACGCGAGGAATCATCACGCACAAGAAACTAATTTATTCGTTTTACTTAACCGTGTTTATTCAGTCCGTAATAACCTCTCGGTCAAAAAAAGCGCGGTGATCGTGGCTGTAAAAAAAGAAAAAATCTATCATTACTGTTTTCCGTTACGGGATCGGCTCGAAATAAAAGCATGAATAAAGCCCATATCACGCGTTGGAGATGAAGGATTGAAGATTAGAATTCAACTAATCAAAACGAAACGGATTAAATTAAATTAAATTGATTCACTCTAAAAAAAAAATCAATGTAGATTAAACATCATGGATTTAAATCCACACCATGATAGTGTTGTATAAACACCAGCGGTTATAAATTCACATGTGACGTTAATCTTAACACCAGCACGATGAGAATTATACAGACACCGCATGATGTTAAATCAACGCTGATATTTTTTTAGAGTATTGAATTCCAATCTGTAATTCGCAATTCTCAGTCTTCAAGTAGGGTGACACGGATTTTAGAGAAAATGAGGAGGCGTCTCCAAAAAGGATAATAGCATTGGTATTACGCAGAGTTTCTTCAGCGAAATATACCGTGCCCGAGGAGCTTCTTTCGCGGCCGATGACGTGGCTTTCGTAGTACAGCGTGACCTCCGTCGGTCTACTTTACGATGAAGTTGAATCCTGGCAAGCAAAGGAGAGGTGGCTTACTACGGTATACGATTTTATCCTCCGCAGCTCCGCTATCACGTAGGCCTCTATTATGAGTGAATTGATGGTGTTTATTTATGTTCCGGCATACATCCTTCTCGAGAAATTAAGAGAAGACCGTGAAATCCCTAATACAGTATACTAGCATAAACAGAGTTACATAAAAGAAGATATATGTATTCTATTAATTCTACACACAGAAAAATATTCTGTTGCTAAAAAAAAGTGATTGCTCAATTTATTTTTTTTCTTTTAGTAACGGTTATCTTAAACAAGGAGTATGTTCTTGAGAATATCTTAAAATAGAATTATTAAATTGTAGAAGAACGTTAATAAAGTTAAAACAAGAATTTATTTTTTTCTTTCGACTTATCAATGTTCTTCTAAAGAATATTATAAAATTGAAGAATCGAATTTGTTTTAATTAAAAAATTTTGATTAAAGTTAGTGTTAAATTTATTAGGATTTAAAATATATTTTAAACGAATTTGATGCTTGTAAAGAACTTAGATTGGCGAATACGTGAAATACTTGAAGTAATTAATTATTATTTGCATTACAGTATGTATTTTTGTGTACACGTACAAAAAGAAAATATGGCAAAAATGTACGTAACATGGTACAAAGAGATGATGAGATCCATGAAGTAATTTACAACGCAATAACAGATTAATCGTTACGAAGTAACGAGTCGGAAAGAGGGGAGCCCTAAAAATAATAACGGATTAAATTAAACGCGGTCGATTGATTTTCGTCTCCCTATGTATGTACACGCGATGTCAAACATGACGTTTATTTTTATCGGATATAACTTGTCTTACAAACACACGCACGGTTGTGTTTGGCATTGAATACGCCGCTAAACGGAGAATACAACACGAGCCGCCCGCGGACTCTGCGTCGTACCAAGGATGCTGGGAATATTAATACCCTCCTAGATGGTGGCATCTAGATTACCCGACGGTGCTCTGATGGAATGAAAAGAAAAGATTTTAATGTCCTTCATAGTTGGTCAACACAGTGAAAGGGGGGAGAGAGGTACAATCTGACGCGAGAGATGAGGAGAAAAGAGGTGCAGAGGCGGCAGAAGTAGAGGCGTGCGACGATGTGAGCCAGATTATGAAAATCAGAACAAACGGTCGTCGGTGTAGGTTAAAGGCTCGTTGCGCCGCGGCCGGGGCGTGTAACGATGTCACTTTTATTAGCCTCATCAGGGACACCAAGAGAGGCATCCTCCGACTGGGGGCGGGTACTACCATTACCTAATATCCAACGTGATCGCGTATCTCGTTACGCCGGCAATTTGCATCCATCGACGCATCGTTGCGCGAGAAAGTTTTCGCGGGCCTCTCGTGAGACGACGTGACGGCAGCTGCGTATTATCTCTTAGAAAAGACGAGATCGAATTCTCTTCCGCAGTGTATTTTTAGCACATCGGAAAACGAAAAGAGAGACGCGAAGAATCCCAACGGCGCGATAAGAACCGATGATCATCGATTGTAATGACTGTAATTTGATCGTATTAATTATATTGGAGATTTGAGAGCACAAGAAACGTCAGTAGATGTGCTTCCCATTTGATGACACAAGTCGACACAACGTTTACTTTTAAATGTCAAGGAAGATAGAATGACGTTTGTGTCGATTTGTGTAATACCAAATTCGAGTGGACTCACTAGTGCGTGCTGGTGCAAATTAAGAGGATTCTCAAGTTTCTGTTTTATCAATTGTTTTTTAAATAAATATTTTTCTAACTGTCTTTACAGATTTAACGATAAATGATAATATTATGGCGCGAAAAACGAAAAAAAGTCGAAAAATTGCAGTGTTATCGGCCTCGGGTGTTCGTTTTAACAATATTTGCTTTATATAAAAGTTTAATTTATATTTGCTATGTACGTAAACTATAAAGGTTTACTTTGTACGTATAAAACAATCTTGAACTAGGGGTTACATGAAACAATTTCGAGTTCTTAGAACTAGGCTTGCAATTAGATAATATGAAAAATTAATTGGAAAATTTGTACGTATATATGTGTGCAATATTGATGTAGTAATATTGGTGTAGTGTATGTGTGACAATGACACGTAAATTTGTATGTGTGTAAGTTCTCCATTAAATCCTGAGTCAGTAAAAGATCATTTATATATACCGTAAAGTGTTAACTTATGTTATAAGCTATAACAAACTGACCAATCACGAATGTGAGCAAAATGAAGTCGGTTATTCTCCTCACGTTCGACTGTGAATGGTCAATTTCTTATAGCTTATGACACAAGTTAAGTTTGTGGCATGTATAAATGATTAAACGATGACTTTAGGACTCCTTTAAAGTTGTGCACTAATTTAATTTGAATGAAATGCAAATATTTTAAATTATAGAACATTTTAATATCATAATAAAGTGATTTATTTTACGGTTTAACTGAATTCTATATTGACATTAAATACATATCTTTACGTCAATTTGTGTACGACGGTTTTAATGTTAGGGGATTAATACAAATTCTTCATTCTAAAATTCCATAATATTTTCCTAATTTTCAGAGAAAATTTCATGATTTTTTCTAATGCTTTCAAGTTTTTTGAAATTTTTATATTTTTCGTCCCGATTTAGAAACTATGTTAAATTGATCTCTCAACAAATAGTTTGTTGAGAGACCTATTTAATATAACAATGTAAATTACTATTAACATTGCTAAGTACTGACACTGCTTACATTTAATTATTAAGTTGGTAGTATTCCAAAACTGCGTTGGTATGATAAGCATATTAAATTTCTTTAAGGTCAAGGATTTAAATTTTCCAGAAAATTTTGCAAAATTTCCTGACTTTTCCCTGACTTTCGATTTCACAGCAAGCCTGAATATGCACCAATATGCACCGAGTTCTAATCGAATTTGCTATAAATGGAAAGCACTTAATGATAATAAGTCAATGGCACCGAGAGTTCCAAGAAAACCTGGAGGAAAACCGAGTCGCGAGGATCACTTCCGTGAGAGAAACAAGCCCTACCTTCGCTCGAGATTACGTAACATCCTGACCACGAGTGCGGTCGCGGAGGTAATTATTATATTATGATTGTGGGAAAATTAATATTCCCCCTCCGTCCCCCCTTTTTTCATGTAGAACGTGGTACATTATCAATATTCATTTACGCTCACAATTTAACGAAGTGCCCGAGTATTTGATGTAATATAATGTATCGTATAACGCCGTTATGCAGTTTCGATCAGAAATTCGTAGAGTGAAAATCAAACGGGGTAATCGGGGTCACTAGTTACATCGCAAATCATATTTCGTATGCTTGCGAAGGCAAGCATTATACGAGAGTTCCCGTGTACGTTCAGCTTGAAAATCGGGTTACACCCTGCTCGACTACCTACGATTAATTACACTGAAAGCATACTCGCGTAATTACACTGTGTAATACATCCGTCATTTTAACGAGTGCACTATTATGCGGTCGTAACGTATATTATAAAAAAAAAAAAAAAAAACGAGATAATTTAAACAACAATTCTTTAAGTGGGAAACGCGATACGAATTTTTTGAAATTAAAACCCGAGCGAGTGTACGTTTTTAATTGGAATGTGTTAAGGGAAAATCAACAGGCAACGAAACGCCTGATTATATTATTAGCGGAAAAACTTACGGTAGCGCAACGTGACGTAACGTGTAACAGTCTTGCAGTTGAAATCACATGATTCCTGTACGAGACGTCAATCACGAGTCGCCGGAGAGGCGTAATTATATACAGCGAGTTCCGGGAAAAAAAAAACACGGAGAGATTAAAATCCGGTCTACGACCACGGATATGTCGCGCGAAATAGAGTCCTGTTTTTGCCCTTCCTTCGGGCGAGGATCAATGACACCCCTCTTCTCTTTTTCTTTTCCATCGAGAAAAATGTCAGGCAGTGACATATCACTAATGCCGAGAGTTCGCCTTGGAGGAGCGACGTTAACTCAGCTTGTCTGTAAAGTCTATTCTACAATTACGTAAGCGTAGTTATATTTACAATTGTTGTAGTTATAAGAATTGACCAATCACAGTCGAATGTTCTCCTCGCACTTTGGCTGTGATTGGTGAATTTTCTTACAATCACAACCACTTACAACTACGCTTACGCAATTATAGAATAAACTTTACATATATTACACGAGTACGAACTGAAATACCCGCGTGCGTCACTATTATATACGATATAAATTGACTCTAATGCAATAATATTAGGAATTTCGCAATCGGCAATTGTTATCGCGGAAACTCCACGGTATATATTAATCCTGGCGACGGTGTATCACGACCTCTGGTCACGCAACGGGAAGCGTCCTCTTTCATGCGATACAAGAGAGCAAGTCGGAAAAAAGGAAGGGTACCAGTTATCCTTGGATATCGTTCCCGAAGGAGATTGGAGTTGATTGATAAAATTGCGTGTCGCGTAGTGGTAGTGTCGAAGAATAATTGATCAAATTAATCAGCGCGATTATCTTCAACCGTCTCGAGCGATTCCATTTATTTATCCTCGCGATCTCGAAAAGAATCGGAAACGGAAACACGATCGTGAACCGAGAATCATAAGCTGAGAAAGAAATCGGCGACAAAGTCTTCTCTCTCGGCCGTGTCCGAACGAAATTCTCGTTGCGAAATTCTCGAAGCTTATCGAGATTCAGTCGCGAATTTCTCAAGGGACGGATGTTCCTTCTCTAGAACACCCCGTAGTGTCCCCGAGGCGACGACGGTGAATCATCCCGCGTCGAGCGACAGACACTTCGCGAGTCGAAGATAACCCGTTTTCTTAATCGCCGTGTACGCGTTTACTCGAGCGTGCGTTATCCTCGTGCACCGTGGCGGCGTGAACGAGAAAGGGGGAGAGAGAGAGAGAGAGAGAGAGAGAGAGAGAGAGAGAGAGAGGAGAGGAGAGGAAAGAGAGGAAGGGAAAGAGAATGACGAGGAAGTGCGCGTGTGCTAGGGGAATTTCCAAGTTCACCAGGCACCTCCATCGATCTGCCGGCTATCGGCGTTGTAGCGGCCGGCTATCAGCCACCGCCGTCGTCGTTGCCGCTGCACTTTACGTGCCGCGGCGGCGTTCACTTTTATTCGAGGCTAACACCGCCAGGAACCACCACCGGCCGAGCTATCGACCCCTGAACTTGACCCCCATAGTAGCGAAAGCCTAAATCCCACGATTAGATTACGAGTCTCGTGCACAATCCGGCACATCCGCACGAATTCTCGATGCGGATGCTTCAGGCTGCTTTCCTTTTAGGAGACACGCAGTCGACATAAATGTCGTTCTATCTTTACATTCATTGAATGTCAAGAAGGATAGAACGTGGTTGCGTCGGATGTGTCTCTTAAAAGGAGAGCAGCCTTAGACAGGCATCTACGGCGAATTTGAGGGAGGGAAGGATGTAATCTTGAATTAAAACATTTTCATTCCCCAACGATATCCGTTCTCATCTCGGTCCAGAATTTCTCTCTCTCTCTGCTGCGCGCGCGTCTCGTACACTCGATTTTTGTTTGTTGTGAATTGTTGCGCAATAAACAAGGTACGCCCAGGTGTTGCCCGCGGCTGGTCGTATTGTTCGCGAATCCCTCAATCTCTCTCACGATGGATGCGTTTCCCCTCGCGAGAGGGGGATAAGGGAAACAATGCGATCCCACCCATTTTCTTCTCCTAAGGGGTTAGCGTGAATCGATTCTATTGATCTATCCCGAATAGTCTATCTTATCGAGGGTCAAAGGAACGCTTCGTCCTTGCGAAATGCTGAGAAATAATTCGATTCCTTATTACAATCTTATCGCCTCTCTCTGCGTCATTCTTGAGTGCATCAACCTGAAGTAGTCATCGCTGCGTAACGTCTGCCAGTGAATTGATCAAATACTAATTTTTTTCGAAATCTCCCCGTCGACGCGGAATGAAAATAGAAAACTTAAAGGGATTCGTATGTCTTCGCAAGGGTCTGTCCTAAAGTAATTATTTCAAAAGAAAAACCGTTGCAGTTTACGTCTACAAAAAAAGAATGATTTCAGGTAGAAAGGATATCATTGTCATACAGCAGGGAAGGGGAAAGACAAATTCCTTTTCGCCAAGAAACTACACAATACTGAATTCTGTTGAATTAAATGGCGTTCATTGTATCTACGTTGCACGAAATTATATATATGTCAAACAGATCCTGGCCGTGTCGAGATTAGAATTTTCTCCCATCTACGGCGACCAGAGAAAAGCGAGACATTCGCAGTAATTTTTTTTGCGGGGAAATTGAAATCTTCGTGGGAAAAAATCGTTTAGGATTCTTCTATACTCACCATGGTTCTGTCTGCGTGCGTGCGCGTTCGTCGGTAATCTACTTTAATCCAAATAACGCGCGTACGTAAAAATCGTCAGGGACACACTGAGGCGGAAAATCTCTCTCTCGTTTCTCTTTGTCGCGGGTTATGGTCTCGCGGCAACGATCATCCTACGAGTACGGGGACGATCCTCTGTTTCTCTCGGTCGACGAGGGCTTCCGCGTGTCAACGGCCCGTGTGTACGTGCGAGAATAACGCCACGATGAAGCGCGCTGCGCGATCAGCGACGAACGAGTGACGTGCTGCTCAACAGTCCTGAACGTAGCCGAGTAACTGACGCCAGCGCGCGAAACGCCGAAGCCGAACGCGCTCCCCTCCTAACTTCGCGTCCCGTTCGTCCTTGTCGCGCGGCCGGTGAGCGCGCGAGCGTCCGTCCTTCTCGCGCTCCCATTGGTCCCGCAGGATCAAAAACTGCGACGACCTCTTATTCGAATCTATATCTGGAAGGACGAAACCCACAAGATGGCCATTTTCCTTGGGAAATTAAATGAACTCGGAGCGTTTTATCACGTGTTATTGAAAAGATGAAAAATATATCCCCAATTACAATGCAACAATGTTTTCATTTGCGTATTTACGATCGTGTTTGCCGCGCGTTCGATCACGAATTACAAACGTTTGTTTAATTCATTAAGTTAATCCATACACACATCGCGGTTTGATCTCGAATACGGAATGATAGTTAGGGTGCCGCGTCCAGCTCGTGAGGGCGTATGAACTCGTAATGTTTAATTCCGACGATTGTCCCCCCGAGGATTCCGTATAGCCACCCCTGCGCAACGTGCGCGCGCTTTAATATCAGCAACGCGTGTTTTTTCCCAATAAGCGCATTTTGTTTCTCAAGAGTTCATAGAGAGAAACTTTGAGTATATCGTATTTCTTGTATTAAAAGCAATTACCTGAATCGAAGTGTCACGAGGGGTGATTTACGAGATGCAGATTGTAAATTTAAATAAAATAAATTGTTTCATTCGGCGCAAAGTGCGCGAGCTTCAAAGTGGCGGGAGCGCGCGCGCGCGGTCGTATCGACCCTTCACCATTGGATGACGCATCCTCCAATGACCGGTCGGCCCGGCGATTACGTCACTCTGGGGGTATATTATTGACGCCGGACGTGTGCAACGGCGTCGCACTGCCGCGTTTCTCCGGGGGACATCCCTCCGTATCTTACGACCCCTCGGGATCGTCCTGGGGGTTGCGTAATGACCGAGCACCCAGTGCGAGATCGCAGCAGGTTTAACCCTTTCGGGAGAAAACCTCCCTCCGGTGGAACTTCCCTGATATGGCGGAATTCTCTTTGGAAAAGATTAAACTCTACCGCAATTCACAACACGCGTACGCCGCTTCGAAAATAGATTATTCTTTTGAGTTATGGTCTGACCTGGAATGAAGATGGATCCCCCAGGGATGTAGGAAGAAAGAATGTAATTACAGATGTAAGGGAAGAAAGAAAATATGTGCATCTCACATGGCATTCATTTTTAAGATACAAAGAAAAGTGACAGAAACTACCTTTTTTTTTTGTTAAACATTTGGTTTGGAATTTTTAAGTAATGACATGTAATAAATTAGGCTATGCGATCTGTAAAGACGATGTCTGTTTTAAGAGGAATACTCGATACGCTGTATGAGATATAAAAATACGATATAAAAAAAGAGTATATAAAAAAATACGTTTTTTCTTTTGATTTTGATTTCAAATTTTTTAATATGGGAAGAACGTAGAAAAGTTTATTGAAATATCTAAAGGTTTAGCTAAATACAGGTCTGTGAAAATAATTTTATTAGTCATTAAAATAATTATGTAGTACACTCAAACTGGTTGCTAAAACGTCAAAACTTTTTGCAGCGTTGCTTATTTAGCTTATTATAACGCTTGAGAGTCTTACATAACAATTACGAGAGTTCAACAAAATTCTTTCCAGATCTGTATCTAGCTAAATTTTTAGATACTTCAACAAAATCGTTCCTTCCGTGAAGGGTATACGATCTGCGAAGACGATCGTCCGTTTCGAGAGGAACACTCAGCACGAGATTATTACAGTAAAGTGGCGCAATACGGAATACGCATTGCCGTGTTTTGGCCTTCTCCGTTTTCTCACTCAATTTCAGGAATGCAATCTTTATGTTCGCCCGCCGAGCGTGCCACAAACAAACCGGGGCGTTCCGAGGCACATCTCGTGCGTTGTGCATTATTCTCCCGCGGGAGGGACAGATGTACGCCCTCCCACCTCCGAAATTAAAGCTGTCGACGAAAATTAACGTTGTGCGACCGGAAATCCTTCTCCTGTCTGCTCCTGCCGAACGATCGACGTTTTATACGTTTCCGAAAACCGAATCGCGTCACGCCGATTAAAACCCACTCGTCCATCGCGAATTTCGACCCTGAATTCGTCAACAAGTCAAAGTCAATCTAAGCAACTTCGAGCAAACTCTGATTAACTTAACGATTAATTCAAACTGAGAAAAAATTTATAGTAGTATAGAATAGAAAATACCAAAATTTTTTGCGATATTGGTCGGGCAATTATTATGTTTGAATTTCCGAACAAAATTATTTTTAGCTAAATGTATCTAGCTAAATTTGTAGATAATTTAGCAAAATCTTTTTATCGGAACCTTTTGCAGCATTACTCATCATGCTTGAAATTCCTACAATTATTTTGTGGAGATAAAGCTCGGACCATCCGACCTGCAAAACAGGCTTGACTCTTTGGAAAATTGGAAATGACTCGAGAGGAACAGAATACCCGTCGCGATTGATTTATTGTGTTGTTGTCTCGTGATCTCACAATACTCGACGCGAAACGATTTTATATCTCGATAAGTTTATCAAGTATCCTCCATAAGATTCGTTACGCCACTGATTGGCAACCATTTAAACGATGAGTTCCGAAGAGTCAATTGTCACGCGAGATCATCGCGATATCGATCTCACGCGTATTGTTCCAGTTTCATCGGTCGGTGTTGTATACTTATAATTGTCAGTGACGGTAAACGGCACAGATTGAAAATGATGACGGATCAGCCTTTAGGACATTAACCGGTGGGGGAGGGAGGGGGACGGCCCTTCAAATTAACGCGGCGTGTTGTCGAACTTCCGTTCTGGTAAATTGGCGAACGTTCTCTGACTTATACGAAAGATTGACTAAAAGGAGAGTGGCGTCATCGACTTGGAATTCGAATCCCTGAAGTCCTCAAGTATAGCGATCGTCCCCTACTCTCTCTTTCTTTTACTTTTTACCGTTAATCATTCGCGCGTACAGATCGACATTAATTTCGAATTCATTAATTTTCTAGAAAAAAACGTAATTGCCTGCGCGAGAAACGATGGGAAAGGTATATATTCTTCCGGCTGGCTGGAAACTGGGCTTGAATTCCTACGTCAGAAAAGATGTATTAAAATAATCTCAATATTTTAATATATTTTTTTTATCTTATTTCACCCTAATATATAATATCTTTGTAGACATCATAAAGTAATATAAAATTACATTTATCACACGACTTGTGTCGTGTGATAAAAGGACGACTTTGCTAAATTATTAAAAAATTTAATTAGATTCAGATCTAAAAATAATTTTGTTCAACATAATAGGCCTGTTCTTTTTGGTTGAACTTTTGCACCAGTTTATCTGTCTTCTTCTTCGTTCCTCCGGAAGAGAAAAGGAAGAAAGATGAACTGGTGCAAAAGTTCAGCTAAAAAGAAGAGGCCTTATGTAAGACTGGTTGCTCAAACTGGTTGCTAAAATGTCAGAACCTTTTGCAGTATTACTCATCATGCTTGAGATTCCTACAATGATTTTAATGATCCGGCAAAATTATTTTCAGATCTGTATCTAGTTAAATTTTTAGATGCTTCAACAAAATCGTTCTTTTCACGAACGATTAGATGAGTGGACTTTTGCGCTTCGCTATCAATAACAACACCATTAATTCTTATTATCACATGTTATCTATTTTCCCACTGAGGCTATAATTTAATATCTGCTTACATTTCCTCTTGAAGTTCTCGGATTATTTTAATTACTTTAATTACGAAATATGATTTATTTTTCTTCTGATATAACCGGACTCAATTTTTTTTCGCCTAGATAAACTGATGCCGTTATCGTTGACAGGACTCGAGGCGTTGGAGAAGGCCCTTTATTGCTGGGAAGACGCGCTCACCGCGTTCAGCTCGACTCTTGGCAACGACACCCTGGCTCTGCCGTCGAAAGCCGACGCGGCGTTCACCCACGATGTGCAGGAGCTGCTCGACATGGGCTACCAGATCCAAAGCCACGCGGAATTGCTTTTCCTCGATCAAGTACGATATCTCTCTTCCATCCATCAATCCGCAAAACTAATCCGCTGACTCAGCGTAACCACGAGATCCGATTTTCAATCTGGAGAGACCACCGCCCGTCTTTCGCGGGCAGGCGAAGTACGGAACGGACGATCATTCCATTCCGTTGCATTCATCATCAATTGCCCTTCTACCGGTCCGGTAAAAAAATGCGGGAAATTAATTCAATTTAAATGACGACCGTCCCGGGGGTAATTAGCGCAACGAGTCACTTGACCTGACGCCAGCCGCCGGGAATTGTTGCGGAACGTTAATGGCATAGGAAGTGAATGACTTTCTCCGAAAGCAATCTGAGTTTTCGAAACGCAATACATCGAGAATTGCAGGGCGTTCATTGCCGCGAGAACTACGATATGGATATAGATATCCATATCGCCGACGCATCCAACTTCTGACCTTTGTCTACTTACTTTATCTTCTTTTTTTCTGCAGCACTCCGTTTTATTCCGCAACGACAGCGAGGAGAGCCTCGACAAACCTTCAAACTTTGGTACACGGCTATTTGGTTTCAGGGATAAAGCTGACGCCGCATCGTCGCCCGAATCGTTCGAATCTGCACGTGACGGGGTGAGTTATATGCACGAGACAGATAAATATAATCTGTCCGTATCCCGCGACAGATTAAACGGATGTGTTGAGTGGCTGTGGGACGTTAATGTAATTCGAAGACGTGCGATAACTCTCGAAAAATGATCAATTATTTTATATCTAATAATATCTGTGTCATGTATTTATTTTCATAATTATGACCTGTTTCTGACAATTCTTTTGATATGAAGACAAACGATAGATTAGCTTCTCATTAAATTATTTCAGGTTGCAGATTTGCGTGAATTCGAAGAATTTTCAGAACTATTTCCACACTTTGAGAAGCAAAAGCTTTATCATGCTGCTCTTAAACAGTACGAGGATAAAGGCATTCCTTGCAGGTAAACTGGTTCAGTTTATACCTGTATCTCTATATACATATATATATGATTATAACATATAATCACATATTACAGGAGACTACACACGGAACTCGTAAAGTGTGGATCAGACGTGGAATATTTAGCGAAAGTATACTGCCTGCGTCAGGCCTATACGAAATTATTAAATTTACCTACGGCAACGGCATATATAGTTGACGTAGGTCGTCAAATCATTAGCGATTTAATTATGTACGCGGATAGGGTAAGAATATTTATCGAGTAAACAAACATAATGAAAGTATTCAAATCGCTTGACATTAAAGGAAGAAATTTCTATATTACAGGATCCTAAGGATTACTTAATGTGTTATGAGCGTATGATGGAGTTTCTACAAGAGCCACGCAATCATAGCATCATGGAGGAAGAATTGACCGCCCGAGGTGTCAAGTGCATGAACTTTTACGACGTGCTTATTGATTTCGTACTCTTAGACGCGTTCGAAGATGTGGAGAAACCACCATCGTCTGTCAGAGCTATAATTCAAAATAGATGGGTGTCCGCCAGTTTTAGAGAAACTGTATGTACATGAATCTAAATTTTCTATCGCGCTTTTGATATTTATCTAAATCGTCGATTACCTTTAAAGGCGATAGGAACGACGCTCTGGTCCGTCCTGACAGGCAAGCGAAAGATGCTGAAATACCATCAAGGCTTCTTGGCGCACTTCTACTCCATCTCCGAACAAATCTCGCCGATGTTAGTTTGGGGATTCTTGGGTTCCGAAGAGAGCCTACGTTCCACTTGTCAATATTTTAGGGAACAAGTAATCGAGTTTCTTGTAGATATATTTAATTTTTTCAAGGTACGGTACACCACGGTCGATGACCTTGCTGTGGATATTCTCAGGGAAATGAAGTTAAGAGTCGACAATATAAATCAAAGGCTGTCGTTAGAAGGTTGCTAGCTAAATTAAATATGTCTAGGCAACAATTTTAATGCAATATGTTGAATGCGCTTGATATTACAAATTACATTGCATATATACTGCGTTCAATCTATGTTGTAAAATAAAATGTTAATATCAATATTAATGAAATTAAGGCAGATATGATAAGTTGATAAAAGATGCAGTACACCATCGCACGTTTTAATTTTCATTACCGCGCCCATAATGAGTAATTGTAGTAAGCAATCTGTGAAATTATCTTACGAAATAGTATCACAGAGTGACATTGCGCACCCTTCCTGTTACCGCCAATTAGAATCGCGCATACGTCGAGTTTTACCTAACATTTGAATATATAAAAGTTATATCAATTTTGAAGAAAACATTAACAGACTCTAATGTCCAGTTTTATGAATATAGAAAATATTTAAAAAAAAAATAACAAAAACATTCACGGTAGATTTTACATAAAAGGATATAAAATTTATAGCCACTAGACTTTATTTATAAAAAAAATTTGGGAGATTTTAATCCACATTAAACACACTTACAATTAAATATATGATGTTATTTATTTTGACAGAACGAATAAACGTCGCTATCAGTTATTGTGATATAAATTTTGTAGATATTCTGTAAATCATTTTGCAAGATTTGCAAGGACACGTAAAACATTGTAACCTATTAATATTTATCAATGTGTAACACAGTCGCATTTTTTATTTTATTTTACAAAGGTTTCCTTTTTAATATCTTACAAAACTTCGCACAGATTGTAAAATGATACCTCAGTGATATCTTTTTGTATTATTTAAAAGATTATGATGTATTTTAGTAAAATTAAATTTTATAATTAGTTATGATTTTACAGTTAGTTGTGATTTATGTGATAAAACTTAGAAGCATTTAAGTGTAATTATGTAATATAACATCGTTCTTTATAGATACAAATAAGATAATATACATTTTCTTATAATAATAAAAAAAAACCATTTCTAAGTTTTATAAACAAATTCTCCCATTGCGTTTTAATTTTACTAGATAATTAGTTTTACTAAGATATTGAATTCGTCTAAAAAAACTTAGTGTTTTTATCATTATTTTATACATCACACCAAAATATTTGTAGATAAATAACAAATTATACATCATGCAGTTAAATAACAATCCAAGATTAATGCATTGCCAAAGATACATTTATAAAATATACGAATAATTATTATGAGTCGTACGCCAATCAGTTTAATAACATTCCGAACATAAGCTACACATATAAGGGTATGATAGTGCAGTATATTATATAAGTACACATATATAGGGTGTTTCATAAATGCATGTCAATACTTTAGGAGGTAAATCTATATACTAAAATAAACAAAAAACATCATATAAACATATGTTGTACATATCTTAGCTTTCAAGTTATGAATGATTAAAGAAAATGTTCAAAATGCTCGCTTTGTTCATCAGCATACGTTACTGTACATTTTAGCACATCTTGACATTATCTAATGTTTATAAACAATATCTATCAATAAATCGGACAGAATTTCAAACAGTCGGTATTTTATGTTCGCGAATTAATGTTCTAAATACTGTTCTGAAAATGGTAAAATGGTAATGTACACTTATGCTGAAATGGCCGGCATGCATTTGATGTACCTATGATCAGTCTGCTCGATGGTACTCTGTCTCATTTCCATCTTGAAGTGAGAACATTCCTAAACAATGCATTCGCAAATCGATAGATAGGGCGAGGCGGACCCACCCTACAACGATCTCCTCTGATCTCAGTCCATTAGATTTTTTTTTTTTTGGGCCATTTAAAATCCATTGTGTATTCAACGCCAGTAAATAATGCGGATGATGTGCGAGAAAGGCTACGAAATGGATTTGAGACTATTCGAACAATACCTAGTATTTTTGAACGAGTGCTGGACTCAATGCTAATGGTGTGTTGACGCATGAGGCGAATACTTCAAATATTTTCTTTAATCGTCCATAACTTGAAAATTAAGGTATGTCGGACATATATTCATATGTTTTTTACTTATTTTAGTGTATAGATTTATCTCCTAAAATATTGACATGTATTTATGAAACACCCTGTATACAGAGAATGGAAGTAATTCGTTACTTGTAACGAAGTTACAGTTACAAGTTACTTTTTTGGTAACTTTACTGGTAACTGCGTTACTTTTTTTTGGTAACTGTAATGGTAACGTAGTTAATTTTTTTTTGTAACAGTAACAAATATAAGTTATTTTTATCGTTACTTTACACATGATTGGACAAAAGCCACTCATAGCGCTTGAGACTAAAAAATTCTTAGGCCGCTATGATTGATGGTCGTCGATTTTTAAAAAATAACGAAAAAGTAATGAAAAGTTACTTTCTCAAGTAACGATAATTGTAATAAGTTACTTTTAAAAATTGATAACTAATAATGGTAACTTGTTACTTTTTTACTCTGTAACTTGTTACTTTTAAAAGTAACTTTCTATTCCCTGCATATATATAGTATATATCATATAGAATGTATCATATAAGAATATACATTGTTAAAAATTTCATGAAATTTAATATATTTTTACAGAGAATTTTAACTTAATTTCATGACATTGCATTAAATTTAATGTATTTATAACTAAAAAGTATATTTGTGTAAATGTACATGAAATTAATGTACTTTTTATGAAAATTTATTAAATTTAATGTGATGGGCAGGATCATTTCAATATATCGAATATTTTAGCTTTACATCTCAGATTTCGACAGTGTTAAGACCCTCTTGATATCTCTGTGTTATATTATTATTTTTGTACATATTTTTTAATTATTTTTTACTTTGACTAATCTACAGAATATGAAGAAGATATTCAACATTATTACTGGGCCAACTTATTGTAAATTTAAGAGGAAGATCACAGCATTATAGACGTCATACGATTATGTGACTTCTGGAATAGACGAACTACAAGTTCCGATGGGAAGCCGATTGAATCTTGGCCGTTTTATGCCATAATTATTATTTCCAACATGCGAGTACACACGCGCTTTCTTGATATATTAACATCTTGCGTAGTTAATGGTAACATTAAAATTTATTTTTTAACATTGAGAAGGACCCGATAGGGGTCGAAACATCTGTACGTTTTGATATTGCTTACAATAATATTGTTACTCATACGTTATCCTGAGTTGGTTCTTAGCCCTGTATTGTATTGTTTAATTTTTTAATTATTGGAACCGTTATTATTTATGGAAATTTAACGTATACGTTCATTACATTTAAGTAACTACTGTAACTTAATTTTCAAAAAATCATTTATTACTTTTAATTTCGTTCATAACCATGAACTTCATTTACATGTAAAGGAAGCTTATGGTTACATTTCTAACAGTATAGTATTGATTATTGATGAATGATGAAAATACATTTAATTATTTTTACTGGGAAGAAGTATATGTGATGATAAATGCATTAATTTCATGACATTTGATACAATTTTGTAAATGATAATCCTTAAATATTTATTTTGTAAATAATTTAACTATTGATTATATGTGAAATATTACGTAACTTATCCAACAAAATATTATATTTGAGCAAAGATATCATTTTAATTATGGGAATAAAACTACGGATATAAACAAGATATAAAACATCACATAAAAATTATACTTATTTTAAATCATACCTTATTATTTCAGTCATTATAATCAACATCAAGAAGTTTAATCAATAAATTGCTGGATAGTTTTAGGCTTTGCGTGTAATGAAGGAGATATTAGGAATAGGAATAAATATAAAATATTAGAGAAATAAAAAATTAGGAATAAAGATTAAACATAACATGTAATAGATACGAATAAGATATATAACATAATTATACAGGGTGATTCGTATAAAGTGACTGATTTATTAGTTATTAGCGAAATTTGAAGACATACGGAAAAATGATTTATACCAACATGTTCAGTACAAAAAGGGACATCATATAGTGAAAATAATTATTTTATACGGACCGCATTGGGGACATTTCAAGGTGACTTCATTTTTTAAAATAGAATGCCATATTTTTTATTACATTGTATGATAGCCCTTTTTAAGACAAATTCATTGATATATTACATAAGGACATTCAAGATCAATCTAAGTCACAAATTCATAGTAAAGTAAAATACAAATGTATGCCTTGTATTTCCGTTCCTTACTATGGACTCGACGACAGATGAATTCGGTGCGTCAAATGTATCCTCTAATAACTCGTGATAATATGATTGCTCGAATTATTACAACGCTTCAAAATATTTTACCTGAGATACTAAGAGCAGTGGATCATTTAACATACCGAATTCATCTGTGTCGTCGAGTCCAAGTAAGACAAAATATTGAACATTTATTGTAAGGAACGGAAATACAATTTACTTTACTATGAATTTGTGACTTAGATTGATCTTGAATGTCCTTATATAATATCAATGAATTTTTTTTAAAAAGGGCTGTCATACAATGTAATAAAAAATATGGTATTCCATTTAAAAAAATAAAGTTCACCTTGAAATGTCCTCAACGTGTCCATCCATAAAATAATTATTTCCACTATGTGATGTCCCTCTTTGTACTGAACATGTTGGTATAAACCATTTTTCCGTATGTCTTCAAATTTCGCTAATAATTAAATCGGTCACCTTATACGAATCACCCTGTATATATATTATATTTATATCCTTATGTATTTAATCTTTAATTCCTCTTCTTTTTATGTTAGGTCTCTGTTTTGTGTTACACCTCTCTCACACGCTTGTGGTGTGTACGCTGATTATTCAATTATCACGAGCATCTTTAATTATAATTTTCTTATTTCTTTAATATTTAATATTTATTCCTAATATTTTTCTATTATATACAAGACCTTACATTCTACGATAACGTTACTTGTCACAAGAAACTCTTTTATAATTTTGTAAAAAACATCAAAAAATATGCTAAGATAATATACTGCATATGTTAGATTCAAAGATCGAAAACGCTCACAGGGCGAAAAAATCGACCACAACGCATTATGGCATTTTAACTTAACGTGGGCTGAATCTCAAACGCCATAACGCGTTGTGATCAGTTTTTTTGCTCTGTGAGTTTTCGGTCTTTGAGCTTAACATACAATAAGTTACAAAAATTTACAGTGGAAACTGTAAAATCATCAAAAATTTCTTGTATATACACTAAGGCCCGTATTCAGAACGCGCTTTTATCGATAAAAGCGCACTTTTATCTTTGAAATTCTATAATATACGTGACGTAAAGTATAGTATGTTAGTGTGCTAACATCGTTGTAAGCGCGTTCTGAATACGGGCCTAAGTGTTAAAAATCTACATTAGAGAAATTGAATTGATACAATACATTAACCGTAGTGAACAAAGTCCATATAATCATCCTCAGAGTCTTCTTCATCGCTAGATGGCACAACAGGCATTAAATATGTTATATTATGTTCACGTTTGTACCGTTCGAATCTGCCTACTATAAAACAAAATAAAACATACATGAATAACAGCAAATTCGATTGGACGCAGTAGTGTGTAATGCTGCATATTAAAGCTACGGTATACTGATTTAACGAATGTAAAAGAGTAAAATGCAGATATTTTGAATTATAAAATATATATTTTACTTAACAGCATAATAAAACGTATTGAGGATTTCACGGTTTAATTCGTCTTTGTATTTATATCAAACACACATTTTTACATCAATTATGTACGATTTTAACGTACATTGAGTGCGTCCAATCGTGCGAATTTAATATAAGGGTGTAGTCAAAATCTCACTACAAATGCTCTAAAATATTTGATTGAACAATCAGAAGAATTTTACTAATTGACCAATCAACGAATGATTCAAAGCATTTGTAGTATCACATTGGCCATATCCCAAGTTTAAAAAGAATTGGAAGACTAACGCCCTGTGTCCATGATGCTATAAATTAATCCAAGATTTCGAGTTATAGCATCACAGACACAGGACTTTAGAACTCATCTTTGTTCATTTGCAAATAACAGCTAAGTATCTTGTAAAAAAAAAATATATGTATAAGTAAAAATAATTATTCTTACTGTCATAAGTATTTCGAACGTGATTTGTCTCTTCTATACGTTCTGGGTCGTACGATATAAGTGGATTCTTTTCTTTGGATTTGATCAATCTTAACCATGGATACCCTATTGAAACGAAAATAACAAAATATACCAGAGATGTAAATCTGTTCTTCATAGAAATAATAGCTGCTTTCCATTTACACACAAGTAAAACTGAGTCTGAAGTGAGCTGAGTACTTCATACTCAGATTAATGACATCATTACTTTGGTAAAAAGTTCAAATTATATGACAACATGGGTTCATAATCTTATTTTTAAAGTCTCGAATTTATACGAGACTCGTTAAAATACATAGTTTCGATCTTATGCAGATTATAGGTAAAGACTCAGTTGAATCTCATTTGTCAAAATGCAAAAGAAACACACTTTCAACTGAGTTATGACGTAACAAGTGAGAATTATCTAAGAATTGATATAAATGAAAAGCAGCTATTTTATGGTAGGAAAAAATTACTGTACATTTGAGTGCCTTCAAAAGATAGATCTTAATTTCTCTCACGAGATTTTTGTGCACTGTCTTTTCCGCTACCACTGCTCCAAACAGATACAGAATGAGGTAGTATTTCTTGCCGTTTATCTCTGTACTGCAATGAGATATGAAATTGGATTGTTTCATGTATATCAAATACGTGTTTCTCCTTTTCCTCTACCACATCTGATTACCTGAATTGTAAACAACCATTTTCAATTCGGAGGTAGTAGTCGGATACGTCGGTCAATTGAATAGAAATAATAACGCTGAGATCTGTCTGATACCATTTGATTGTTGGGTTACGGTAGTCAGAAACGAGTTCCGGGCAGTTCATGACTGTAATCTTCTCACCGAGGATCGTTCATTTAAGCCACGTTTTCTTCGAACAATGATATACGATACTGTTGTGGTACTTTGGTTGCAACGGTGGTCAGTGTGATGACTCCAGTGACTGTAGTGAATGTGGTCACAACTCGCAAGTCACGACTTTAAAAATTATTCCTATTTTAAATGTGTGTCATATATATATGTACTGCCAGTATTGAAAATCCATAATTTCGTAACGCATACTGTGGATTTTTAATGCTAACAATATATAATATCCGAATACGGCAGTATATCTAATATCCGAACTTGGCCTAAATTAGGTTAGATTAAATTCAGGTCCGACATAATTTATTATCTTTTATTATATAAATGTTGTATAAATAAGTTTGCATACTTATTGTACCGCTATAATATATCTTACATATTACTACAAAATTACAAGTTTCTCTCTATAGTTACCATATTTATTGATTATCAAACTGATGATAACGTTAAAATCATAGTTTTAAGTAAAAATCGAGTATTATTGAGTTTTAAACACATGTAATTATGCACATGTCCACGAAACTAATAAATCCTAAAATTAGTATTATATTTATCAGTTTCTTACTCAGTCACTCACAAATTTTAACAGTCATGAGAAAGACCGGCCGTTTTTAATAGTATCTTGTCCGTGGTTTTACTCATGATGTACAAGATGTATCATTTTATCTTTCTTTAATATTCGGTGATATCAATAAGGTGATAAAATATGCGTAGAACGGTACGCAAAACATCTCCATTGGCCAGCTAGGTTCTACTGGGTTGCATTGAGCTGAGCTCCACCGTGAAGCCTTCACGGGCTCCACGTGCTTTCATGTGGTCTGTTTTCTATTCTTCTTCTTCTTCTGTTTCCCCTTGATTGGTTTTCCGTTTGTTTTCTGTTCCTGCACTAGACTGTTCTAGAACTCTCTTTCTCGCTTTAGGGCCACTTTCACCAAGCTCAGTTAACTTAACCAGCCTAGTAACTGTAAGTCCGGATTTACAATAGGGTTTGAAGGCCCGTCTACAATACACGGAGTAAGAAGTAAGAGTAAGAAATTGACCAATCACAGTCGAATGT
>NW_017298058.1:329642-415699 GCF_001594075.2 Trachymyrmex cornetzi
TCGCTTATTCTTCTCGGATTCGACTGTAATTGGTCAATTTCTTACGGCTTAAGGCTTAAAACACCTATTGTAGATCCGGGGTAATGAAATAGAAAGACATAGATATAATTCTATCTCTTTCTATTTCATTGCAGTTACTAGGCTGATTAAGTAAACCGACGATGGTGAAAGTGGCCCTTAAACAAATATCAAACGTGTATCTATCTGACTTTAAGTTCCAAAAGTGTACACTAGTTCAGCCACAAACAACAGACCTATGAATTCATTCTATAAGGGGCTGCGCACAATAAAACGAACAGGGAATAGAGAACAGAGAATAAGAATTTCAACCTATCAGAAACTGTGTATTCCACAATATATGATTTCTGATAGGTTGAATTCTTAAGACCTAAACACAATGCGAAGGTAACAGCGATAGCGATAGAAATAGCGATAGCAATAGCGATAGCGATAGGAACAGAGGAATCCAACATACGAGAATGCATTTGTTTATGCAGCGGTTAGCGCAGAAGTATTACTTAATTATCCTTGTTGTTCACCGAGTGTTAAACAAGGATAAAGTAATACTTCTGCGCTAACCGCTGCGTAAACGAATGCAGGGATGCATTCCCGTATGTTGGATTCCTGTGTTCCTATCGCTATCGCTATTGCTATCGCTATTCCTATCGCTATCACTGTTGCCTTCGCATTGTGTTTAGGCCTTAAAGGTCTGTGCACACAATAAAACAAATATTAGGAAAAAAAATAGGAATAAATATTAAGATTTCAACCTATCAGATACTAGTTACACCGGAATACACGGTTTCTGATGGGTTGAAATACGCGTTGTTCCTTATTCCTAATTCCTTATTCTTTCTATTGTGGCTGTACCTTTATTCCTGTTCCTAATATTCCTCTATTGTGCGCAGGATCAAAAGTCAGTGAAATACAACGCTTGTTTTCTTGTTGAATTAGATATGCTGCGATTAGAAAGTTTTTGCAATATCGTGTATTCGGATACAGTGAACGCTAAACTGCTAAAATTACGTTAAGGTGCGATTTCACGCTGACGCTAGACGCTCATTTTCAGCGTCAAAACAGGTCACATGATCAAAATTGACGCTTGGTATTCGTCAATTTTGATCACGTGACCTGTTTTGACGCTGAAAATGAGCGTCGAGCGTCAGCGTGAAAAGGCACCTTTAGTTGATGGAAAGTCGAACTGCGCTTGCGCAATATTGATCCATCGATTGGTTGTCACACAAGCTTGCTATTTGCGACTCATGTTGGATTCACACTGGATCCAACGTGCGTTGTACGATGTTCTGCAACCAATCAGAAAGCAGAATTTTATTTTGTATCGATGATACGAAGCAAAATCCTGTTTTCTGAAGGCCCATCTACAATACACGGAGTAAGAAGTAAGAGTAAGAAATTGACCAATCACAGTCGAATGTGAAGGCCCGTCTACAATACACTGAGTAAGAAGTAAGAGTAAGAAATTGACCAATCACAGTCGACTATTCTTCTCAAATTCGACTGTGATTGGTCAATTTCTTACTCTTACTTCTTACTCAGTGTATTGTAGACGGGCCTTCACATTCGACTGTGATTGGTCAATTTCTTACTCTTACTTCTTACTCCGTGTATTGTAGACGGGCCTTGAAGGTTAGAGAGCGTCGTTTCATTGGCGCACGTCGGATCCAGTGTGAATCCAGCAATAGGCCTAGTTTATATTGGTTTACTAGGCTCCACAGCGTGGAAATTAGGATCAATTGGAATCACATCACGTGTAGATGAAAGCAATTTCAAGAATTTCTGAATTACATAGCAAGATACTTTGTAGTGCATGTAACTATATATTTGAACGCTAGCAAAATGATTGACGTAAATCCGAAAGAGAAAGTGAATGAAAGCGTGCTGAAGTTGACAGACAGTATTCACTATGGGTAAGATAATTTTCAGTCAATTTCCAAGAAAACGAAAAAAAAATAAATACGATTAATATGCCATATTTTGCAGAGAAATTAAGGGCACTCACAATATCGTGGTGGCTACTATCTCTGTGCTTAAGGAAATCATCAATAATACACACTGGAATACAGCAAAGTATGAATTGTTATTTAAAACTGTTGTATCATTTGTTGTAACACATACAAAAAATATTTTCCATTAACTTTTGCAACTTACATTATTAATTTTAGGCTTAATTTTCTAGAGATTTAATGGATATTGTTGTGCAAAATGGAAAGTACCTCGTTAAAACGCTTCCTCTTGAAGCATGTATCGGAAATATGGTAAGAAGGATATTGCAGATCATTAGGGAAGAATATATTTCGGAATTGAAGAGTAAGACAGATGAGACATATCCCCAGGAGTCCTTGCACAAAATTCTTACTGCTGAGGATAACCAGCAGATAGATTTCAACGTTTCGGTACCTTTCCTCAAAGCCTCTCTCATCGAACACATTAATGAATTTGAAACGGAATTGGAAACATGGTAAGTACAATCACATTTGTATCATATTTTATCTGTTCCTTTCAGCTGAACTTGTATCTTATCTTTCTTTTCTCTCTAATATAGAAAGAAAAAATGAAGAAAGCTAATATATAAAGTTCAGCTAAAAAAATAAATCTAAAAATAATGCAGTTTCTTTGATATAATGCAACTATAAGTGTTTTCCATTAGTAACAAAAGTCAACATATGCATCATTCTATCTTTTATGACATTCAATGATAATAAAAGTAGAACGACACTTATTTCATTTTGTATTGTCAAATGGAAAGCACTTATTATTAGAAATTTTTAGCCTAATTTCAATGTTTACTTTTTCTTCTTACCCCTTATGTATTAGCTCGTATCATTTCATGATATAATTTTATAACAGCCTTTCGAAATACATTTCTTAATAGTCTTTTTTAATAGTCTTTTTTAAAAACAAATTTAATGTGTTCCCAGCTCGGAAAACATCACACGACAAGCATCAGAGCATATACACTCAAACGAAATTATAATGACCATCGGCAAGTCAAAATTGGTAGAGGAATTTTTCAAAAAAGCTGCTGCTACCAGGGCCTTTGATGTTATAGTAGCTGAAGGTGGACCGTCTTTAAGTGTAATTATACACCTGGTTTGAAGGACAAACTCGAAATTAAACAGAGAATGCAAAAAAGAAAAATCTGTGAATGAATTGCAGGGTCATGAAATGGCAGTGAATCTAGCTAAGGCAAAGATCAAGACCACACTGATATCAGATGTAGCAATCTTCGCGATGATGTCCCGAGTCAACAAAGTCATCATTGGCACTCACACAGTCATGGCAAATGGTGGACTTCGGGCGATCTCAGGCGCACACACTGTCGCACAAGCCGCCAAGCACTATTCTGTTCCAGTAATGGTTTTGCTGCCTCTCTACAAACTGGCGCCCCTTTATCATTGCTCGGACAAACAAAATGGCTTTAACTGTCACGTTTCACCAATGAATGGCGTAATTGACAGTGCCAACGCACCATTGCTAGAACGGATACATGCTTACAATCCTGTGTTCGATTACGTTCCACCTGAACTTGTTACATTATTCATCTCGAACACGTAAGATTATTAAGATTATTATACAGATTAATGTTAAAATCTCTCGAGCAACAATGTTTTTGTTCTTTCTTTTTCAGAGGTGGAAATGCGCCGTCTTATGTATATAGATTGCTTAGTGAATTGTACCATCCCGACGATTACGAATTATAAACAACTGTATATATGAACTAATCACAATCCTTTTTTGTCTAAACTTATGACTTCTATAATTTATTTTTATACAAATTAACACATATTTATTCTTACATTAAAGAGGATTCGCAATATACTTTACATAAATTAATCTTTATCGCATGGTTTATTTACAATTATAATTATAATATTTAAATATGAAATAATTATAATTATAATTTAAATATGAAATAAATTCCCTAAATGAGAATTAAATTATTCGCTTTATAGTTTTATACTTCTCCACTTAATTTAAATTTTCTAATCTTATAAAACTGAAATAGGGGATGACGGTCAAGGATTGAATCTAGGACTCGTCTGGTAAGTTGACCGTTCTCGCAAGAAATCACACGTTATTTCGCAAATTATAAACTAAGTTATGTACAAAAAGTGATCCCTGGTTTCTTGAAATGCTATACATATGGATTCCAATTACTACCATCTTCAGGTTGCAAAGAGTTTGTTACCAACAAAATAACGTCAACTATCCACCACACACCCATGCCACCTAATGTCAATAGTTTGCCTACTGCTGTTCCAGTCTGTCCGAGACAAAATCGATCCATACCGAGAAAACCCAACAGAATACTATACAGGAGAGTTGTTGCGAAGTATTGGCCACTGTACTTTATACATGGTATCCCTTCGTGAAAAAATGTCCTTGGTCCAAAACACTCAATATCTGGCAGTACTGTACAGGATACCTTAGTCTTTTCCACATCTTCATAACGAGATCCTCCAAACTGTTAATTTATTCTTAAATAATTTGCGTCTAAATTTCTTACAGCTGTAATTGTGCAGTTATAAAGTAAACATTTTTTTGTCATTTTCTATGAATTTCTTCGTCTTACTTAAATTTTATAAATTATCCAAAAAAACAGAAAAACTTGATTAATCAAGATGCTTTCCAGCAAGGAGATACAGTGTAATAGAGTACTTTCCAGCAAGAGACACAGATGACATAGTATAACAGTAATAATAGTGAATCGTTACATCCTTCTTGTTTGCCAACATTACAAAAGAATAAAATGATTTATTGTTACACTGGGTGCTTTTCATAGAACCGTCATATATTATGTGACACAGTAATACACAGTGTCGATTTGCAGCTGTAACATTGCTTGACTTTTTTATTTTATTGCCGAAGTAAAATAAAGAAAAAGGTCTCATACTTTGTTTGAATATATCCGAATGTAATCTTAAAATCTCTTATTACTCTTAGAAATATAAATGGTAGTAAAATGTAAAAATTTAGTATTTGTAAAATAATATAAAATAACAATACAATTGTATCGATTTGTGTTATAGTCAGGAAGCACGGAATTGTATACTATGGCTGGTATTCATACTTGGTTCTTATTTTAAGACTGTCTTAAGTAATGTCTTCAGATATTAATACGACTTTCTGATTGGTTTCATAACATCTTAAGACAATCTTAAATATAAGAACCGACTATGAATATATAGTGTTGTCTGTGTATATTGCAGGAAAGTACCGCTATCTCCTTGTTGAAAAACTCTCACAGCTGTGTTGTACCTTGACACAACCAAAGCCCGTCTCCTCCTTGGCAGTTTTGTTTCCTTTGTGATCAACCGGGTCCTCGCATTCTACAAATTCCTTAGGTCTACAAGAAATACTCATTATATTATTTTGTTAAGGAACAGTCAATATTTATTTCGTTGAAATATTAGGAAAGTGTCCACTTGAATACTTACAAGAATTTACACATCACCAGTGGACCATCGGGTCTGTACTCCAGCTGAGGTTCGGTACTTTTGTTCGCAAGCACTAAACGTTCATTTTGATCCCACAGAAGGCAGATAATCGTAATAAAAACAAGATATAACCTCATTTTGCCGTGGCTGGCATTTTAAATGCGAATGACAACTGACAATCAGTGATGCGAATTCCAGCCCACTTCCAGAGCTCTTCCGAATGAACATCAGCACTGTGAAGTGCGACAAGTGTAGAAACTACAATCTTGATCTCCAATAATCGAGAAGTAAAGCCAATTACTGTTTACGCTTAACCAATCAACGTGTGCGGATTTAAATTTGGCGCGATTCTTCACTCTCGCGTGATGTTCAGTGACGTTCGATGCGTACAACAGTCATGATAGACAAGGATAATTTTGCGTACGTAATGAAATAATTTCGCGATTATTATGTAATGAGCAGCAGTATAAAAATTATAACGTGATATTATTCGTTTGAAAGATCATGTTGTCTTTAAATCGGCTGTGTACCAAATCGGGAGCTTATTTTTCGCACGTGTCATCCGCAGAGTTGATCTTGTCCAAGAGGTTCGTGCATCAATTTAATCCTAAGCAAACTGCAAAGGTATAATATTGAATATCATATATATAATCCCTATTTAATATATAATTTGTACTAATGAAATAATTTAAATCATATTTGATAGAAACTGTATGAAACGTTAGGAGTTGCAGAGAATTGCGAGGACGAGACCCTAAGATTGGCGTTTGTTCATCTTGCAAAACGATTTCATCCAGATAGTGGAGCACCAGAAGCCGATGCTATTAGATTTTCCGAGGTAATGTATCGCAACAATATACTGTTCTTTGAGATAAATAAGTAAAGTAGATCTGTTTCATTGTATGTGATTATTCAATGTAGATTGAAAGTGCCTATAGAGAGATTCGGAGAATCAGGAATGCTCAGAAAGATGAAGAGGCATCATTGGAAGTGGAAGAATTTGATATTAAGGTAAATATATTTGACATTTTTTAGCTGAACTTCATAGTTCATCTTTCTTCTTTTTTTCTTTAACGTAAAAAGAAAAAGAAGAAAGATGCGAAAAGTTTAGCTAAACAGAATAAACTTCTCATACCTTTTATGTTTTAATTTTAATTGTCTTTACTTTCAGCACACAGCGCCACAGCATCGTCATTACTTGACTTTCAATGTGGGAATTGGCACGCCAAGCAAAAGGCAAAGGCTACACACAATAGAAAGAGCCCAAAAGGCAGCTGACAACGTAATGGAGCACAGATTGAAGAAACTGCAGGCTGAAGAGCGTAATACGTTAATCGGCATGGATAAACAAAAAGCTAAAGATATTAAAACCCGTTATGGCATGGATCGTTTGGTGGAAGATTTGATTCAGGAGGCAATGAACAAGGGTGAATTCAGCGATTTACCTGGAATGGGAAAGCCATTGAAGGCTACAAACGCTAGAAATCCATACGTTGATTTTGTGACCCATAAATTAAATCAGGTAAATTGCATCAGATATAGAAGTATAAGATATTAGTTTCAATGATTTGAACATAATTTAACTTGTTTATGTTGATCACGATTGCAGATACTGATAGACAATGGCTTTACTCCAGAATGGATACAATTGTCAAAGGAAATCAGAGAAGAAACTGAGGAATTGAAAAAGAAGTTGTTAGAAGCACGTAATGATGTCAGCGAGCTCCCATTAACTCCAAAAGATGAATTAATATGGAATGATAAGTTGGAAAAATTCAAGACTACAACAAGGCAGATAAATAATAAAATTGATAAATACAACTTGCTAGTTCCTATACTCCAAAAACAAATGCTCCATGTTAGATTGGATAAGCTCGCCGAAAAAGCGTTATCGATACCACCTTCTAAAAATATCAAAAAATATGCAGATACTAGTCATGAAAACTCGAAAGCGAGTACATCTCAGGACTTATTTAATCTCATAAGCGACTTGTTTAGGAAAAAAATTACTTAGATAAGCAGAAAAGTTGTGATATTGTAAACTTATTTGTACATATATAAATAATGAGATTAAGATATGACAGTACAAAAAATATAACTTCTATATTTTATAAACCCGTTGTATATATATGTACATGTGATCTCTAATTAATTCCAATGAAGAGTGCCGTCTTCTTTCAATTTTATACGACCAGTCGCCAAATGTTTTAAGGCACGAGGATAGGCTTGATGCTCCGCCGTCTTTACGCGTTCTTGCAAAATTTTCTCAGTATCGTCTGGGAACACGGGCACCACTTCTTGCTCAACGATAGCTCCCGAATCTATGTCAACCTAGTTGATAAAAGGAAGAAGATTATGATAACAATGATTCATTAATGATTGAGTAAAGATGCTATAGTTATCTTCTCATTTAGTCCAATTCAACAAAAAATTCAATCTTTTTGGCTGCCTTACTTCAACAAAATGCACGGTGCAACCCGACACACGCACACGCGCTGCTAAAACATCCTTATGTGCGTTGGCACCCTTGAAAGATGGCAACAATGACGGATGAATATTTAACAAAGCTCCTTTCCAATGCTTTACAAATTCTTCTGAAAGAATTCGCATAAAACCAGCCAAGCATACTATTTCTACTCCGGCAGCGTGAAGTTCTACATTCATGGCTGCATCGAAAGTCTCGCGGCTTGGATAATCAATGTGTTTAATTACCTATAAATTAAACAAGTAAAAATTATAGGAAAAAAACAGATCCACGTTTACCTTTCTATTTGTAACTATACGTGAACTTGTATTAACGTATTAAGTACCACTGTCTTAATGCCAGCTCTCTCAGCACGGTTCAATCCTTCAACGCCAGGCTTATTGGAAATCACCAGGACTATTTCTGCTCCAACGTGCTGAGACGGATCTTGAGTAGCGTTTATTAACGACTGGAGATTTGTGCCGCTACCTGATATGAGAACACCTACTCTTTTAAGAGGCTTACTCAGTGTTGCAACCAAATTGGGAACATATTGTTTCATTTCAGGCTCGAAAACCTTTTCAAAGTTCTCTACGTGCACCCTAGCCTGTCCATCTATGTAACGTAATTAACACAAATGTATAAATAATTTAATTAATTTCGTTAATTATATTTACAGCAAGAATAATTACTGTAATGTGCATTAACGCTTCCAATAACCACAGGGCTTTCGTGTTTTAGTTTAGCCAAAATTTCGACCTTGTCTTTTTCAGAACATATCAAGACCGCACCGATTCCGCAGTTAAATGTTCTTAACATCTCGTATTTATTAATTCCACCTATGTAATAATAAATAGCATTATACGTCGATTAGCATTTATGTAAATTAATATGTTTGCGACTTTTATTATAAGAAATATGTAAAACTGTGAGCAATACCTACCAATTGCTGCTAACCAACTAAAGATTGGCAAAACATTCCACTTTTTCGCATCTAACGTTACGCTTAAATTCGCAGGTAAAATTCTAGGAATATTTTCCGTAAGACCTCCGCCAGTGATGTGCGCGAATCCCTTTATCAGATTGGTTCGCAAGGCAGGAATAATACTTTTTACATAAATCTTAGTTGGTTCCAACAGTTCTTCACCTGTGATATTACATTATTCTTATATTTTTTTCTTATAATATAGTCTTATCTTGATTATTAAAAAAGAGCTTAATTTAGAAAACATTTCGTACCAATTGTTCGATTACTCCTTGAGAAAGGTGCAACGTCTGAAAATGTCTTATCTGCAAGTTTCAAAACTTTTCGCACTAAGCTGAAGCCATTGCTATGTACGCCGCTTGATGGAAGACCTATTATCACGTCACCTTCCTTAATGTCATTCACGCGTGGTAGCAAATTGCCTCTTTCGACTGCACCTACTGTAAAGCCTGCTAAATCGTATTCTCCCTCGGGATACATATCTGGCATCTCAGCAGTTTCTCCACCAATCTAAAAATGTTGATTCATACTTCGTCAAATAAAATATAAGTAAATTGCCTATATGAGCTTTCGCGGTTATTAGTGCGTAAATATATTTATAAGGCAACATATTACATGTATTACCTTATAACATTCATAATTTAATATTTATAATTGCCGCATAATATACAGTATTTGTATATTAACTGCGAAATAATAGGTAATTTACTTATATTTTATTTATTCTTAAAGCCACAAAACTTTTTATTTTAACTTGTTAAATAAATATTTTATGGAAACAGATATTTATCCTTCTATTTAGTATAGTCTTCAAAAATATTCTTAAATTATGTAATAAATACTTTACCAAGGAACATCCTGCTTGCTTGCAACCTTCAGTAATCCCATTTATGACTTTCGTAGCTACTTCAACGTCGAGCTTGCCACAGGCGAAGTAATCCAGGAAAAATAGCGGCTCCGCGTTGTGTGCGAGGATATCGTTCACGCACATAGCTACTAAGTCTATGCCCACCGTATCGTGCTTTTTACATTCGATTGCTATCTAAAAAAAAAAAATTGTTCATGAACAGGCTGACTCTAACAATTTTCTTTGAATGCACAGGAAAATTTTTAACTTAACAGGGAAATCTTTAACTTAATATCACCTTCAATTTGGTACCAACACCATCGGTGCCTGACACAAGAATAGGATCTTTGTAACCTGCGGCTTTTACATCAAAAAGGCCACCGAATCCGCCTATGGCACCCACAGTACCAGCGCGTTTTGTGGAGCAAGTAGCTGGCTTAATAGCGGATACGAGATGATCACCAGCGTCGATACTTACGCCACTACTTTCATATGTTAACTGTCCTCTCTGCAAAATAGATCTGGAACGTTTAATTGTTAATCTTGTGCGAGGTATTACTTTATTGATCTGTAAATCAATCATTACACCTGGCGATCCCTTTATGCGCGATGTCTGTTCTAAATTGCTTCCCATCGAACGATATATATTCAGCAGCTTGGGTAGCTCTAGCTGCTGCCATTGCCAAGGTTGGCGCGATACTGACAGTGATAAGAACTCTTCCGCCTATAAAAATGCCATTATAATTAGAAACTTAGGCATTTGTTTAGATATCTTTTACCGTGTCGCTTTTTACCGTTAGTTACTAATTCGCCTTCTGATGAAACAGTCGTGCCGCTGTGAAAGACAAAGTAATCCCGTTTACGTGCCACTTCATCAGTGCCTGTTATAACTTGACCTTTGGATGAGGATGCCGGATAACCACGAGATGCTAAAATCACACCCACAGCGGATACATTTTCACGCCAGGAAACGAGAGACGAGCTTAAAGTTCCATCGCAACAAGCCTGTAATATGTATAACCATATCAAACACACATATCATATTGTATATCGTAGAAATAAAATTTTTGTTTTCTATATGAATATCTCTTAAATTTAATCAATTGTACCTTCATAATTGTAAACAAGTCCGATGCCAACAGCGATAATACTACTTCAGTCTCGGGATCGCCGAACCTGCAATTGAACTCTAAGACTTTCGGGCCATCTTCAGTCAGCATTAAACCGGCATATAGTACCCCTGTAAGTTTCATATAAATAATACATGCTCATAATTTAACATCATTCATTGTCAACAGAAAATTACAAACCTACAAACGGGATGTTCTCCTTTCTAAGTCCATCGACAGCTTTCTGAAGAACATTTATTTTTATCTCTTCATATTCTATTTCACTTAACAATGGACATGGACAATACGCTCCCATTCCACCAGTGTTTGGGCCAAAATCTCCATTAAAGATTCTTTTGTGGTCCTGTGCAGGCATCATGGGTACGACAGTCTTACCTAAACGTCAAATTTTAAATTTTTTTCTGTTAAAAACAATTTATATATAAGCATAATTTTATTTACCATCTGTAAATGCAAGTACAGATATTTCTTCACCCTCCAAAAGTTCCTCAACAACTACAGTCTCGCCAGCAACTCCAAATTTCTTATGATTTAACATTTCGTCTATCGCATGACAAGCTTCTTGTTGGTCTTTTGCCACTACTACACCTTTACCAGCCGCTAAACCTGAGGCTTTTACCACAAGTGCTTTAAATGGAGCACTATGACAAAGGAGAATATGTAAGTTTTTATATCGTCTTCCTCAAGAAGAAATTCCTTATACTTACCTTTTGATAAAGTTCTTTGCATCTATAGCGGAGGTAAAACCTTGCCACCTAGCAGTAGGAATATGATTTCTGTCCATAAATTGTTTTGCCCAATCTTTATTGGCTTCGATTTGAGCTGCTTTTTTCTGAGGACCAAAACATTTCACTCCCACGTCTTTCAGATCGTCTGCTAATCCCTGAGCCAAAGGATCTTCTGGTCCCACCACTACTAAATCAACGTTATTGTTCTTGCTCCATTTGGAAACTTCCTACAGAAAAAATGGTATAATCAATATCACATAACTGATCCAAGAAAAAATTATAGAATGACATTATGTATACCTTAGTATTCTTGACATTCAAATCAACTAATTGCACTTTATCTACTTCTTTGATGCCGGTATTTCCAGGAGCAACCAAAATCTCTTTTATCTATACACCAAACAGAATGTAAACTGTATTAATCTCTATCCATTACATTGCTATTCATTGATTCTCTGAACTTACACACGACGATTGAGATAACTTCCAACAAATGGCATGTTCTCTACCACCGCTGCCGATTACAAGAACCGTGCACTGTGTCATCTGTAAATTTTCAACGTGCTTTCTCAAAACGATTATCACGAGAGTGGTTTATTCAGAATTATTAAAATATCGACGACATTCATAATTTCCAAATTTAATAATTTCAGGCTAAAACTATCTTTTCTCGTCACTCACCTTACTCCAATTTGTAATCTCCGCAAACACTAGCTGTTAATTATTTGTTGTTTACAGACGTCAGTAATAAGAAACCGCCGGCGGCTTTTCTGAATAACGCAATGATTGTGCTTGTGAATGAAACGTGGGATGCCACAGGTGGTCGGAGTGATTCGTTCTCAGCGCAACGGCAACACAACGATGACTAACGATGTGTGCCTTACCACCAATTGCGTTTTACGCAACGAGAAACCGGCTTGATCTCTCGTTCTTCGTGGGAGTTAATCTATAATAGCTCGTATATCGCTCGCGCGATGACCCGACGGCCTTTCAGCAGGCGATTTAAAGCCTCGATGAGGACGTTTACATCATTATTATATTGTAATATACAAATAAACGCGCGCGATAGAGATAAAATAGATCTTTTGCAATTCTAATGCTTGTACAATTTTCGTTTCCTTATACTATAGTCATTTTTTAATTTTAAACAATTATTTCAGACAGATATTTGATAATTTCCAGTGTTCCGATAGATTATTCGAAATAATTGCGTAAATAATAGCTTCGATACGTTATTCTATAAATTTGTAATAAACGGACATACGTCACATTGCGATACGGAAACTCCGTTCAATATTACTCGACAAAATACTTTCGAAATTATTTGATGACCATAGGTCAAGCACGTCACTCTTATCGCGATTGTCGTAACTTGTTTGCATTATGACAAACAACGTAGTGCAATCTAAATTCCGTTAAATTAAAAATAACTTTACAGCGGTCGATCGATTCCTAATAAGAATTTGAATGTGCAATGAGAGAGAACTGAATTAAAAAAAATCATTTTACAGACAAGTGATAAGAATGCGCGTTTTGCGTTTTGCAAAAAATATATCAATAAATTGATAAAATTAGTAAATAAATTTGATAAAAGCAAAATAATTTATTATTTCACATGCCGTGTGTAATACAAAAACACTTCTAGAGAAAAAATATTTTATATATGTATAATTATATATCAAATATGTCCATGTATATAACTTTTTTTTCCGGGTTAAAGTATTGGAATATACAAATATATATAAAAAAATATATATATATTAAGAAACACGAACTTTTTATAGAAGTCTATGGGTGTGTACTTCTTGTACAAAAATCTGTGAAGACAACCACAAATAGCACATGGCACATAAAATTATAAACAGAACTCTAGGCAGAAATTTGACCCAAGTTCTACTGTCTAAAACGAAGTTTAAACTGTTGAAGATGTGTTATGAATCGATAACATAAATTGACATAAATTCGCCGCAGACTGTTCGTGAAGTTCGTCCTCGATGATATTTTGTTCGTGTGACGTTTAACGAGTCTGAGATAAATGCGACTGCGACGAGACGTAATGATTGAAATAGTACGACGTGACATCACAAAGACATCGTCCTCAAGATAATATTGTCGGGCGTGGAGGCGACGGTAGGTCACTCGACAGGGGGTGGGTCATGTATGCTGCCGTGAGCAGAAGCGTATCCACGAGCCGTTTCTGGTCGCGGGGACTCGCGCGCATTCGCGAATCGAGGTTGTCAACATCGGCCAAGAAAACTCCAACCGAGGTGGACACAGTGGTAGCGGCGGAAATCGCGGGCATTGCTGCGTGTAAAACGCCTTCGAAAGTTAGTCATCCCACACTTGAAAAAAAGCGCGAGGATCTTCCTCTATCTCCAATATGCAAAATTCGAATCCGAATTCTTACACCGTGCTATGCATTTTTTTGCTATTGTTAGCAAGTCGCAGCCTTATTTTGTATTATCTAAAGATCTGTTCTTTGTAGTTATACTTTCTACATTTAAACTGATATTAATGTACAAACGTTAGAAAGAAAAAAACCGGAAAGATGAAAAGTATAGAATTTTTTCTATAAAGAACAAATCTTGAGACATTTGATTATGATATTGAGACAAGTTTTCTTTTCGCACATAATATATTGCAATATAAGAAACTAATGTCTCCAATTATAAAGTTTTTAAAAGAATTGAAGGACTTAGATTAGGCAAACATACGTATACTATGTTTAGACGTGATTATTATTTATGACTGATCTTTTGTAGGAGGCAAAAGTTGGGCCGAGGCTACAAATTGTACGTGTATATCGATGGAATCCAGAAATGCCGAAAGTGAAGCCGTACATGCAACAGTTCAGCGTAGATTTGAACAAATGCGGCACAATGGTGCTAGACGTATTAACGCTTATAAAAGCGCAACACGATCCGACATTGTCCTTCCGGAGGTCCTGTCGCGAGGGCATCTGTGGATGTTGTGGGATGAACATAAACGGCGTGAATACCTTGGCTTGCATAACGTAACTCGTCGTTCAACGATATAAAAATAAAATTTTTAACGTCGGTAAATTAGGCGATAGGAATATTGAGTTCTTTGAATTTGATCCTTGAAAAACTTGATGTATCTTTGGTGGCTTAGTCCAGATATTTAGGATTTCGGAATGTAGATAATTTTAGTGTTTTAGATATGGGACACTTTGGATACTTGGAGATCTGAATGTCTGGAAATTGAAATGGTTGTGTTAATTTTACGTGCCGTACATTTCCGTTAGTTACTTTTCTAGCCTTCTCATCGCGATAAAACTTACTTCCAAAAGAAATCTCTCCTTAAATCACATTAACGTTGCTACCAAAACTGCTTAAACTTTTCAGGAAAGTACAAGAATCTCTGCAGCCACTGGTGATCTATCCTCTACCGCATGCATATGTGATTCGAGACTTAATACCGGATATGGAACAGTTCCTGGGACAATTCCACAAAATCGATCCGTATTTAAAGCGACCGGATGAGGACGACTTCCTCGGTATGCGGCAAATTTTGCAAAGTCCAAGGGACAGGAGCAAGCTCGACGGCTTGTACGAATGCGTAATGTGCGCATGTTGCACGTTTTCGTGTCCTCCTTACTGGTGGCTCGGCGATAAGTATCTAGGACCTGCGGTGCTACTGCAGGTAACAGATCGACATTTTTCTATGGCAAATAAAATAAAGATGTACCATTATTTACATGTACATCCATTCGCTTACATCGCTAGGCATACAGGTGGGTGATAGACTCGCGGGACATGGCACATGAAGAAAGGCTGGCAAAATTACGAGACTTCTATTCGGTTTATCGATGCCACACGATCTTCAATTGCACAAAAACGTGTCCAAAGGTGAATCTTAAACGACATTATTCACTGCTATTTTCTCTCCTGCGACACAAAAAGAGTTTAGTTCCCTCAAAAGAAATTATATATATCTAGATTTTAATTTTAATCGTTACAAGATATTGCTGTGTATCCAATAGGGTCTAAATCCAGGAAAAGCAATAGCGCAATTAAAACGTTTGTTAGCCGGACTTACAAAGAAAGAGAAACCAGACCTTGAGACAGCACTTCCGAATTCCTGCAAAAGTGAGGAGCAATACTTAAGCAAAAAGAAATAACAAAATAGAATATAGTTCGCGAGAGATTCTTCTTTATTGTATAAAGTCCATCACTTTGAATAAAGAACTTAGCATAATTGAGCATTAAGGTTGATTTTGTACAAGAGATAATAAACTCGTAACGATAATTAAATGTAAAAGATAAATTAAGCCTACATTTTCTTTGCACATTTGGCATTAAACGTAAGGCAGTCTTGATCTCTTTTTATTACCATTGCTATATTCTTGAAATATTCTAAATTTTCTAATCAAAGTTTATAAAGTTATAAATTGGCACTTAATATTAATCAATAATCCTTAGTGCATTTTACTAATGTCATATATCACAAATACACTGTATGTCTAAGTTAAATAACGCCGAGACACTACTGTGTCTCTGGATCACAAATTCTTGTATTCGTCAAATTGAGATACGTCAAAAAATAAAAGAGTATATTATACAGAGATTTCTATATGTATCTTATCGTAGAGTATATAAATCTTATTTATCTATTTATCGATTTTGTAATACTGATTAATCACCAAGTATATTAAGAGTAAAAAAATATTATTTCTGCTTGTACCATGTTAATACTATTAAACTTATATATATTTAAAAGATTGACTTTATAAACTTTATAATTTTTCGATATATTGAATTTATCAAAATCTATTGTGAATGCCCGCTTTTTAAATGAAAATTATTCTAAGTGGGTAACGTATACATGTATCACAATGTTAACGAAAAGCCAAATCTATCAAGAAAACACTAGATATGCCTCCACCTTTTGCTCGCGAAATAAGATTTTTTTTTCTTTAAATAAGCCGAGGGCGTTTATTCGAATGGATATTCGAAGGTGGTAAATTCTCGTCATTATCTTCCGTATGGATAACACCGAACATCAACTGGTTGGCTTCTCTTTGCATATTTATGTCACGTAACCATGGATGTGAAAAGATCTGTGGTACTGTTATACGTTTCTTCGGATTCACCGTCATCATACATTTAATCTAGAACAACGCGATATTCTGTTAATTGCAAGGTTAATCACAGTTAATAAATGCAGACATTATTACGTACCAGATTTATAGCATCCTGTGATACTAGTGCAAAATATGATCCAAATTCATACATTCCACCTTTAATTTGATCTGCTAAAGTAGCATTATTATTTGAGAAAGGAACTCTGCCACTTAAACTGACATACAATATCACTCCTAAACTCCATACATCGACCTGAAAGAATTCAGGTCATTGAAATACAAACGATTCTCCTGCATAAATCATGTTCAGATATACACAGAATATTGAAAATCTATAGTTCACGTTACGTATACTGTAAATTTTCATTATTGACAGTGTATATACGAATGGTCATAATTATTTTTCGAGAATGACTGTGATAGAGCAGTTATCTATAAAGAAAAAGATCCAGGTTCGATTCCTAGTCTTGCAACTTCGCATATATTCAAGAGGAAAAATAGTTATTCATTATATTAGGTATGGGAATAAGTTTCCGCCCATTAGAGAGATTTCGTTAGTAGCACTGCTTGTGTGTTTGATAAAACAGCAATACATGTATTTGAAAGGTGTGTGTTCAAGCTTTTGAGCCCAGTAGTTGATATTCGTTCGAAGCGATTTGTTTGAACTAAGCTTTGAAACAAAAACAATAGGAATGGGACAATAGGCACGATAAGCTGATTCTGCTACGTGACAACGCTATGTCACACGTTGCAAAACCGGTCAAGAGATACTTGGAAGGAGTGAAGTGGGAAATTCTGCCCCACCCGCCGTATTCACCAGACATTGCTCCTTCAGATTTCTATTTGTTCCGGTCCATGCTGTTGACCCTTTCTGGAGAGCGATTCAATTCTTATGAAGATATCAAAAAATGGCTTGATAAATGGATCGCTTCAAAAGAACCAAATTTCTTCCTTCGAGGAATCTGTTTATTACCTGAAAGGTGGGGGAAAGTTGTCGCTTCTGATGAAGCATACTTTGAATGAACTTACTTTATATTGTTTTGTTTAAATACATCTTTTTCATTAAAAAAGGGCGGAAACTTATTCCCATGCCCAATATATATATATAATAATTAAATACTTATTTAATAATAAATATTGACGAAGATCGCGGGGATCATTTGTCGATGCTTTATTTAAAGAGAATTTGGAATTTAATTTGAAACATTGTGCAAACTTTCTGCAATCGATCCTTCTATCAAATCTTGGATAAAGCTATGATTCTAATATAATAAAAAAAAATTTATATTTACTATTATTGCTCATTAAAATATATATACACATATAGCATTATATAGGATATCTTGAAATTCGAGGATATTATTATGGCGAAAACTTTGTGAAAAATTAAATAATAAAAGTATAAGCTATTTTTTTAAATATATTAAACACTTTTTTATATATTTGAAACTGATTATTTCAATCAATAGAAATAGAACATACTACAATCACTTTAATCCCATTTAAAAGATAATTTAATTTTCTAAAACTTTTATTTTTGTACTTTTGTTTAAAAAAAAAACGCACATATTTCTCCTGATATTTGTAAATGTAACTATAAAATAATGATTTCTGAGATTTTTGGGTTATAGCTGTTTAAGGAAGCGGTTTTTGACCATATTTACAGGAATTTTGTTTTTTAGAGAAGTAAATTTCCTATAAAATCTGAAAATTTCACTGGAATATTTGGGCTTGTATATATTTTAAATACTTGCTTGACTTGTATAAGAGCTGCGTCCATTGGTTGCCAAAATTTCGGGAGCAACATACATAGGAGTCCCACAGAATGTTCTCATCATTGTTTGGGCATCTACGAATTTTGACATGCCAAAATCTGATACTTTGACCAAAGGATTTTCTGAATTGTCCTTTAGCAGTATATTCTCTGGCTGTAAATTTTTTTAATCTAATAATGTAATATTGATATGACCATGTAAAACATATAGCTAATGTTTTAAATTCTTCAATTAAAATTACCTTCAGATCTCTGTGTGTAATTCCCTTTCTGTGAAGATAATAAATAGCGTGTACAACTTGATAAAATATCAGTTTTGCACATGGTTCAGACAGTTTCCCTTTGCTTCTTATTCTATCAAAAAGCTCACCACCCTCCATTAATTCAAGAATAATGTACATAACTTCATTCGTATCAAAAATATCCTTCAAAGGAATTATACAAGGCTGAAACAAAAGTCCAAAACTCCATTGGCAACTACAATGATACAAAGAAGATGCCTTAAATATATCTGAACTTACATGCTTCAGCTTTCTTAATATTTCAACTTCGTTCCGAACATTCGCCGGATTATTGAGAATGTTCCCAGTTCCGGCACTAAAATAATTTTTCTGTATAATCTTGATAGCAAATGTTTCGGAACCATCCTTCTTAAATAGCAGCCTTACTTCGCCACAAGCACCAGTTCCTAGTCTACGGCCAATTACATACCTCTGCTTCAGCCCCAATGGTAACTCATAAGCAGTTTCATGTGCATTTGCACTCACGAATATATAAACTACAATTAAACAGATTAATTTTTTTTATCATCAATAATTTATACATTGAGTTTTGATATAGAATAGGTATGTACATGAGAAGGAACTCTTGGCTAAAGCTATCTCGGAATTATTTCCAATAATGACACGTCTTCCATGACCAACCAATTCCTGGTTAACATAAGTTCCATTGTGGCTTAAATCTTCCAGGTACACTACGATCTCGTTTGTGTTACCAACACGCTCCCTGTATATGCGAAAGTGTGTCTTACTAATAACACTTAGCTGTCTAATTTGCAACTCATTTGAAGTTAAACAAATGTCGCAGCTTGGAGAGCGTCCTAAGGTATAACCGGTAGCCCTCATTTCTGAAATAAAATTAAAAAATATTATAATTATTTGCCTAATTTAAATTTTAGGGCTCTGATTTGAATTAATTTTGAAGAACTACATTACAAGCAGAGTGATTCCGAGAAGATTCTACCTATGCAAGAGGCGAGCTCTTACCCAGACTTCGTAAGTATGGCCTCCTAGGACACAATCTTCCCCAAATGGTCATCGTTTGCTGCTGGCTTGATGTCTCCTGCGATTGTGTCAATATAGCATCCGCGTTCTGTGTATCGGGCAGACTACAAGGAATTTGTTCTTGTGACGTCATTTTCACTTCGTCGTGAGGTAATCATCCAAAGAATTAAGAGCCTTTCAAACAACGAGGACGTAAGACTGACGACTGTTAACTACTAATCCATTGCTGTAAACCTGCCGATCTGTGGCAAATCTATGTAAGATTGACCATCGGAGATCGCGATAATGATCGTTCTTCGAACGAAACTTAATCACGAGTAACTAATTTCCAATGAATTAACAGTTATCAACAATACCATGCAATCTGATGCAATCTGATGCAAACCTTGTGTAAACAATAGAAACGTACGATCCTCTAGATGCTCTAGGCTCTAGATTATAATTGCGAGAATCGATAGAAATATCGATGGAAGTATCGATCATGCGTGCGCATCTATCACTTTTAACAGCGCCGCTTTGGCCATTCTAGGGTTGTGTTCCAAATTTACTGCCAGCACCGAAAATGCTACAGTCTATGTTATGTACACTATAAATTTTCAGTACTAGTAGCCAATTTTGGAACACAGCCTAAATTGACTAAAAAAAAAGGGGTGGCACCCAGTTGGACACGGCTCAATAGGACACGAGCCACTCACAGCGCTTGAGACTACAAAGCTCCTAGGCACCTGGTCGCTGTGATTGGTGGTGTCCAATCGAGCCGTGATCAATCGGGATCACCCCAAAAAAAAGTCGACTTATATCCATTTCTACCAATAGGCCTGTTCTTTTTAGCTGAACTTTTGCACCAGTTCATTTTTCTTCCTTTACTCTTCAAGAGGGAAAAAGAAGAAAGATGAACTGGTGCAAAAGTCAGCCAAAAAGAACAAGCCTAATGTAGATTAACTTAAATCTCGACTCAACTTATGGCCTCCACACACTGCACGCGGAAACGCTTGCCGCGCAGTAGTTTGACGACTAATGTCCATTTCTACTAACGTAGATTAATCTCGATTCAACTTTTCGTCTTTTTCTAGTTCTAAAGATTAGAAAAAGACGAAGAGTAAGTTGAACTGAGATTGAAGTTAATTTCAGTTCAACTTATTCTTCGTCTTTTTCTAATCTTTAGTTGTCAAACTGTCACGCGTGCTGTATGGGTAGTCACAACACTTTTTTAAAGACGTGTTTATGTACAGATTTAATTAATTTGGCATAAAGAATAATTGTTATGTGTTTATGCGTAAAATGTAATAATCTACATCTACGCGTATACAATATAAATTACGTTGCAAGTGTTATCTGTGTCAACATCAATCTGTGAACTATCGAAACTTATTATTTGTCGTTGCAATGGATTATATACATAAAACTTCTATTTTACTTATGTTATGTTTTTATTTATCAATATTAAAGTGAAATATATCAATAATAATAAAATTTAATCATTTCTATATTGCATTATTCGATTTCACGACTCAGACAACACATGTTTGAAAACGAGACATAAAACATTTTTTAAAGATATCTTTAAGACGTCTTATATCCCGATTTTGGACTTTTTGTTGCTGGGAAGTTAAAGCATGTGGGTTTCGCGTGTTTTATAGATCCACATCGATAAGCAAGTAATCGGTCTTACCGACCGCGATAAACCGTGCAATCTACATTTATATATAATATATACCGATAGTTATAAAATTAAAAAATATCCCTTATAATAAATCTTGCGCAGAACATTCCTATGTTCAATTTGAATTCGTATTAATTCTTCCTTCAATATAACTTTACAATATGTAAATAATCTCTTAAATAAAAAAATCTCTTTTATCACCATAAACTTAGAATTATATTTTTAATAAAAATAAGACTGCGTAAAAATTGTTCAAAGAAAAAACTACAACACAGACTTTTGTATAATGCAAAATGTACAGTGCATATGCGAATCAACCAATCAGAATCCTTCTTTTCCTCCTATTATTAGGGAAGAAAAGAATTTTGATTGATTGATTCTCGTATGCACTATGCGATGTGGGCTTTTTACAATAAGCCTACTACTTAAGTTTTAAGTTTTATATCATAAGATATTAATGGAACGTGAGAAGAATAATCGATTATTAGGGTTCAATCTCTTATAGCTTAAAACTTAAAGCTTAGGTAATGACTTATTGTAGAAAGCTCATTATGCAAATTATGTCTGTGCTATGGTCATAAAGGAATCAATACTATCGCTATTAATTTCACTCTGTAAGACTAGTGAAAAGTATTTTCCTACAAGGAGCCCATATAGCACATTTCAGGATTACAATAAACGTTCGCCAATCCTGTGTATCACAAATGACGAAGAATACTTTATTGTAAATCTACTTGTTGGTACCATTATTTCCCAAGCAGGTAGAAAGCGAGTCATAGAAGCCATCGTGACGAATCTTATGACAGGCGACGCTACAACATAACTTTTCGTGTTGTTTTTCTCCTTTTTTTTATTACATTATCTACGTATAAACACGCACAGTGGGTGTTTGGTATGCGTCTCGCTTACAATGCTACATTGCTAATTCTCTTTGCCCTATTGTACTATATAAAATACTGTCATGCACATGTCGATTAATGTACTGCAGAGTTAGAAGGGAGGGACCCTAAGCCTATACTGCTCCGATTGAAACTACGAAAATTCTAGTAGGTACAACGGAATCGTCTGCGCACTCCTAGACGCATATTCGGACAATAGATTAATATGAGACCTGTAAATAATAAAAAAAAGAAATTATGTCGTTAAAGAACGAAAAGAATTATGCCGTTCCAAGAATACGAATTGCATAGGTGTGACTTGTAGTATACAACGATCTCACGACTCAGTGACAATTCTGTTTATTATTCACCAAAATAATTTAGTACCACATTTAATTGAGGGGTGTTTCTTCTCGGGTGAGGGAGGATTTGTTGTCTTATACTTGGCTGAATAAACAATAGGAGAAGGTAGCAGTCAGTAGGTGTACCGTGTTGGAAAAATCATCCTTAATTAAGCGATTTATCGATTACTGATTCCTTTTTCTTGTGGATTATACGTTTTATACACGTGTGTAAATGTTTCCTTCTTATTGAATGCCTGAAAAATCGGACGCTTTACCTTTCGTATATGTTCGTGTAGGTATGTACGTGTAAATTTGTGTGTATGTGTGTCAATCAATCGTTAACTTTGGGAGGATCTCAATTGGACACATCGCTAATTGGCTAAAGCGAGATAATATGTTCTCATTGGTCGTAGACTGCAAAATTACTATTCACTGACCGATGTGAGTAGATGTGTTCAACTCTGGGATGTGAGCATCTGGGACCCTCCCTTAACTTCGTGTTCTCTCCGAGGTTTATTCCCTTATCTTCTTTCTATCATCTACGTAATGTGCTACCACTAATACTAGTTAGAACTAAAAAGATACAACTAGTACCACCTTCTCTTGGAACCCACGCAATGAACTATGCGCTTCTAAAAACTTTCACACGTTACGCCTCACGAGTCTCCTCTCCAATCGGCTCTATTCGGACGCTCAAGTCTCAGTCGCATTCTCTAGATTCGGCTGTCCATTGTGTAACATTATTATTATTAATGCATGGTGAACGCATAATTGCAACACCAAACATGTGGTGAATAAATCTATTTTCCATCGCCATTCTACAAATTCCAGGTGTTCTTTAAATCCCATCAAGCGATTTCCTGATTCTTACACTTAATTTTATTTTCTTTAATTATTTTTAATTAATTTTATCTTTATTACTTTCCTTAATTTATTTTATCAGAAATGTACGAATCTTGAAGATTTTCAAATATGCCAATCAGATGCAAGAACTCACTGAGCGTTCAAAGAGCAGTTGTAGTACTGAATGCATCCAATCATATCAAAAAAATCACTGAACACTCACTAATCAATTTTCTCCGCTGAACATAGTCGTTGGCTCGTTCTCTTTTTCCCATTACTCTTACTGCGCATAGAAAAACGGAACAATTTATAAGCGCTTGAAACTCATCATCAAATATGTTAAACATAATTCATCATCAATATGATACGTGTAGCTTTTTTTCAAGAAAATTTGTTGTAAGTTTCAGAATAACAAATCCCCACAATTTGTAGTGAACTTTACGGAACAGTCTTTTTCTCGTCTCTAAATAACCCTCGCGCATAGACTGCACCACCTGGAGAGTTGAGGTAGTCCATGTGCTCTCATGCGCTGCGCGACATGACGCGGGAAACCGTTCCCGTAAATGGATAAACTGCGCATAGAGTGAAACGGAACAATCTCATGCGCTCTCCATGCGCATCATGCATGAAACGAAACGCATCCAGAATGATGGGAAAAAGGGAAAAACGAGTGAATGCGCTCATGTGATGCCCTGTCGGTCCAAACGGAACGCACCCTCTGTGAGATTATACATGACATATGTAAATTCAGTAAAATTCTGAAATGGACATACCGTTTCGAGAGAATCCGATCTACACACAGACGTGTAACAATTTATTCGTTTGCGATTGAGATAATCTTTGTCATACTATGTATTTGTTTGTATATCCGATTTATATTTGCGACATTATGTGTCCCACAAAATAGATGTTTTACGACAAATATAATAACAACTCAGGACACACGTGAGCCGACATTAGACGATCATTAACACTCGATACTTTGTATGATACAAAGACACTGCGCGTCTATACATGTGTGTGTAAAGTATGTATGTGTGTATACTGTGTGTATATACTTATATATAATATATATATATATATATATATGAGTAAAGAAGGAGCAACATCTTCGTTCTCTCAAGAACTCTCGAGGAGAGCGTATGGATATATAAGTGACAACGAATTAGTTACCATTATAGTTGCGCGGAGGTGACGCCACAGCCGAAAGTTCGCCACTGTCGACAGAAAGTTAAAGAGATTCGACGCGTTCTTATGCAAGGTCATAATCGAGGAGGACGATCTTCTTCTCTCTTTGCGCGAGTGCGCGCGTGTACGTGTGTATACAATCAGTTGGTAACTAATACTTTAACGGATACAATCGCATAAGCAGACGAAGAGAGTAAGAATAAATCAAAGGCGAGTTATACTCATTAACGACAAAATTTCGCGCTGCGAGTAAAAACACAGTATATGTACAGAATAATGCCTACTACAATTGCACAATTGCCTAAAGGAATATAACTCTTGTAATTGTATATGGCATTAGTGACCCCACGTCCCGTAGGTGATCGTAGGTAATGAGAACTCGTGGGAGCGTCCTCTCGATCGTTCGATCCTCGTGACCGTTTCTCGATTCACTCTCCTCGAATAGTGCAGTTCATTGCCGTAAAACGATGTATTTTATAATATAATTACTAATTATACTTTATTTTTATAAATTAATTAAAGAGCTCTTAACCATACGTGTTTATGTGTGTTTATGTATAATAATATAATAATATTAATATTAATAGTATATATGTACGATAGCTTTTGTAGCAGCTTACTCTTTCGGCCGATTCCATTAAAATGGATGCGCGTTCGTCTTTTCTCTCATTTATATTTCCGTTCGCTTCCGCACACGACGTCTGACGGAAAATTTAAAATTCGGTGACTAGCGGCACTCCCAAATCTTCACCGTTTGATCGACGCTCCCGGTGACCACATAAGGATGGTTCTTGTGGAAATCTAGAGTCAAAGAATCGAATATATATGTACCGAATAAATTGACGATTCGCGTCTGATCATTCAATGAAATCAGAGAAATGTTACACCAATTGGGAAAATAAGTAAAAGGATGTGTACGAACCGACAGAAGTGCAGAAGTGAAGGTGCGCTTCGAGGGTCTTCATTACTCGCTTATTGCGTGTGTCCCAGACTCGCAGCGTCTTATCGTCGGACGCGCTGACGATAAACTTGCCGCCAGGATGGAAGACGATGCATCGCACCCAGTTATCGTGCCCAACAAGGGTGAAAAGGCACACCCCGGCACCAACATCCCACACGCGGATCATCTTATCCCGTGAGCCGGAAGCGAGGAAGGGCCCTTCGTGTGCGCCCTTATTGTCCGCTCCGGCCGCCGCGTTGATCGACGCTCTCGCGTTCTCCGGCGCCCATGCGATGCACTCTACCACGTGCTCGTGTTCCCTGAACTCGACCTGACGATCCCAAATGACTTTGCGTTACGAATGAATGCTTGGATTAGCTTTAGAAAGACGAGAAGCGACTGCATTACCTTAGTCTCCTTTGTCGCAATGTGCCATACTCGAACAGTCTGATCGTTCGAGCAGCTGGCGATGAGTTCGCCGCATGGGCTGACTCGCGCCATTCTCACCCACTCCCTGTGTCCCATAAGCGTCTTCACACAGTAGCCCGTCGCCACTTCCCAGATCTTGATGGTTTTATCCCTGGAGGCGCTCACCACGAAGTCACCCTGCGGTACAAACGCGACCGAGTTGACATTGTGGTCGTGGCCGTGCATGGTCTTGACGCAAGCGAACGACTGATGGAAATCCCACAGCTTGATGGACATATCTGCGCTACAAGAGGCGAGAAGCTTGCCCGAGGTATCGAACGCAATGTCTTGCACGCTGTCAGTGTGACCCTTGAGCGTTCTCTCGAAGTCGCCACTTTCAAAATCCCATACCTAGAAGAATAGAGGACAAGTATAAATTGTGTTTTTAATCTAATACTTGCAAATCCAGCGAGCAAGTATTGTTGATTTATTTGTAACTCGTTCGAGCGTTCTCACCTTAATGGTAGCATCTTCGCTGGCGGATACTACAAGACTAAAAACTGGGTGAAAAATAACTCTATTGATAGGGGCTCTGTGTCCGGACAGACTGAACTTTTCTGGTGGCCTCGGTATCCATTCGGACGGTGATCTCTTGCCACGTGTTGGTGCGCCTTCTATGAATTCTTTCTCTGCCTCGGAGAGTTTAGACTCCAGTTCCATTACCTATGACACATTACACGTGAGTGCATACAAAGAGCCACTTAGCTGACGTAATATACCGTCGAATTCTTCTGTGCACGCATTACTATTGAATCGAGAGTCGAGTAAAATGTCTTTCGAATCGAAAAGAAGGGATTTTTACCTTCTTCTGCAACCGTATGACTGAAGTCCACTTCTTCTCCAGGAGGCCTCCATATTTCCTTTCCACCTCTCCCGGCATATCGGCTTCTTTCTTGAATGCCTCCAGTGCATCTTGATAGCCATTCGTGCTAAGGTAATCCGCGATCGCCTTATTTCTAAAAGCATCAATTCAGTTTTGTAACAAACGTAGAAAAAACGTAACAAAAAAATGTTATTTTTTTATCTCTTTATTAATACGACATAATATTCAAAAAAATTGTAGATGATAATTTTATTTGAATTAATTTAGCTCGTTTGCTTATCCAAGACGCTTTCTCGGGAGGTATATCGGACTAAGAGAGAATAAGGAGAAGACGTGAGTGTTAAGTGATAGCTTTAATCGCCAATTGTTCCGCGTTGGCGTCGACCACAGCCGCCTGTTTATGACGCGGAGATAAAGATAAAATACCATACCTGCGATCCGACACAATAGACGGGGAAAGAGGAGGCCGTAAGGCAGGTTGGATACGTGGGAAAGAGATTGAAAGTCGGGCAAACTTGTGCCAGGGTGAAAGGCCTCGAGTCGGCCGTTCGTCTCTATTCACCTGACTACTCCACGTGATGGCAAATTATTGCTCGCGGTGCCTCATAATCTTCGTTTTACGATTATGCGTGACGCGTAGGAGCGACTCGAGACATATAACCGAAAAAAATGAAGAAAATAACAAAGCCACTTTGTCCAGGAAGCTAAACCACGTGCTGGCTACTTCCGCTATTCATTCCCATAACGTCGTATGTTGATTCGATATTTGTTTTAATGACTGGAAAAACGTCATTCAGATTCCATGACACGATTCGAAAATTGCTGAGAGTTGAAACAAAGCATGTTGATAATAAAAATGACTCACTGAGGTTTCTCCGCGTGTGTATGTGTATCACATGTGGAATTAAATATTATAAAAGCAAAAATATGTATAATATGTATAAAATTCTATCTCGGTGAATAACAATGAAGAAATTTAAATTTACAATAATGTAATTTGAATACGGCGTAATACTGATGTAGAAACACTTAAGTTCGTGTAAAAACAGACTGGCTTATCTATCGTCAGTTGATATCAAGGCAAATTGAAAGTCCATTCGCACAAATGATAAAAAGTTAACGCAAAATTCATGTAACACACAGATCCCAATATACACATATAGCTTAGTCAGACTAAAAATTCTAAAAACAAAAGATAATTCTAAACATTATTTTAAGAGTCAAGAATTACATGTTAATAATCTCTCGAAAAAAAAAGTTCATTCGCAGTTCGTGAGATTTATTCGCTACTAACTGCACTTGTATATAATCAACTTAAAACACCACAAAGTGGGGTTCGACACATGTGGCTAATTACGTATTAATTCGCGGAAAATCAAGAGGAGGCCAACGTGGATAATGACAGGGGTAACTTTCATAGGGGCACTTAACGGTGTGAGAAATTCTGCATTTGCTCACGCAAGATGACCTGACGGCAAATACGTGTGCGTACAAAAGCAGAAAAGAATGTTTCAAGCCAAGTAGGGATCATTGTCTCCGTGAGTGCGGAAAGCGACCTCGTCATCCGACACCCGCACGTTGGGTTCGTGCGAGAACACGAGAAAACACAGGAGATATGACGAAGATCTTGCGACAATAGATCACGTCTGAGAAAGAGAGAAAGAAAGAAAAATATATATATATTCTATAAATATGAAGGCGTATTGTTAACGGCGTACGTTGTTCCGTACAAGTGCGTGCCCCAGGGCACTGTACGCAGGTGAGCAACCATGCGAAAGCCGTGGCATTCGAAATTCATCGCCGAGGTTCGTTTTAATTTATTCTGGGACCATTCCCGCACCAGAGAATATCCATCGCTGTGGGTTTATGATATTTATTCTCGGCGATATCTGCAAATAGCATTATTATGAAAGCATCACGGAAGAGACGTTTATTATCTTTTGTACTTATTCTCCTTCGATAGCACGAGGATACACAGTCATCAAATCGCACGGTCCATTCGCGTGATGTCCTACGCGAGTTCTTACAGCCGCGCAAGGGAATGAGAATGCACTTATGTCGCTTGACGAGAATTCTAGGACGTGACGCTCGCAGAAAAAAAAAGAAGACTCGCGTGAGCGTAGATGATGTCCTTAAAGCATTAGGAACGACAAATAAAACGTTTTCCGGAAATTGGACGCTGACAGGCACGTCGTTTGCATCATTTGTGCCGCGTTTAGATACGAGCATAACGAATGCGAGAAACACCTGCGGCAATCGAAATTAAACTCCACCGTTCTCCGATCATTTCGCCTTTCGTCGTATAAATTAAAGATAAAGCCAGGGAAGAGGCTGAGATCGCTACCGACGATAGGACGCGTTTCGAGAGGTGCTCTCGTATACAAAGATCAGAAGGATAGAGCGGCGAGCGGTAACGGTACAATAGAACTTTAGAGCCGCGAAATTCTTTCCTTCCCCTCCTCTTTCATTCTGCAACGATGAATTGTGCGAGACATGTTGTGTTTCGGCTCGCCGCAGGAATGCAGATTGAGGCGTAGATCGAAGAGCGATATCCTGAGGTGTGCTATCCTTGGCTCCTCGGTGTAAAGGTGAAAATAGATACGGAGGAAGCAGAGGGTAACTCGTTCTACCTCTTAGCGTATGAAACGGACGCAGACATCAGCGTGAAATCGCATCGCTGTTATCTATCACGTTTAAATTTCACGAGTAAGCACGATACGTCCAATTAATTGCCTTCTGCAATACTGCATGATATACACATGATCAGATTTAATTTCATGAATGTGTTATAAAAATACTAAATTATTTATCATTCGTAAACAACATTTTGTATCTGTGTTAAAAATGGTCCACTCGAGTTCTTATTAAAATTTTGTATGGAATATCATGTTTTTAATACATCTAAATATTAATTTAACATAAATAATTGTTACTTAAATATTTTGTGTCAAATTAATATTCAATATTGCTTAGCGGTAAAACTAATACAATTTATGTGTAGGTGAATAAACAAAAATAATGTTTTTTAAAACGTAAATTATAATATAAATTAAGAAAAGGTGTTAATTTAACATATTATAAATGTCAATTTCAATGAAAAAATATGATTGTTTAGAAATTATATATTAATAAGTTTTTTTAATTTTTACATAATATTCGTATTACTTTTTTTGGCATATTTATCTTGTGTTAAATCAACAAAAACACTTGAATGGGCCTTTAGGATATGTGAAACTTAACATTCCAACTGTGTATATTTACTAGTACAGCCTTTAGAGATTTTAATCGTTTCGTAACAATTTCAAAATAAGCAGATACTTTGCATTATTAATTACCACACACAAAGAAATATTTTTTTGCGTGTGAATTTTATAATTAATTTAAGAAAACGATATATGTATTAAAAAAACTGAGACATTAAAAAAATCCTGTGAGGATATTTATATAAAGGTCAAAGAGCCAATTTATATTTATTGGAATATTAGCTATCTAAATGATCGAACCACAGACAACTTCGACAACAGTTTCCTTGTTAAAAATACTGATCGCCCTTCTATATAGCCCTTCGTATCAGTTTACGGGAAGCCAGGAAGTGAAAGTCACACGCCGGAGGGATCGTTTTGCCATCCACTTGCTAAAAATTACACGTGAGCAGCCCCTGAGGGCCGGAAGGCGTTCTTAGAAGGAAAACAACATGGATGCGCGGAGGTACACCTATATGCTAATCGATGAGAGCCCTCTCCCTCAGGCGGAGAACCAACTCTCATCCCCTTCCTCGCCTCATTCCGAGGGTTCGCCGTCGCCGACTCATTCTGCGCGAGCTATCGATCCTGTAGTTCGCGCGTGCTCGACAGACACCCTCACCACCCGACGACCACCGCCCCCGCTATTCCCTGGACATGCTCGCCGTACACCCCCTAACCCTAAGACCGATCGATCGACGAGCGATTTTACGTCATAGGAATTAGTCGGCATAGATCGAGGATACGATCGATTCTGACGGTGCCCCCGTTTGACGTCGCATTGCTCGTGTCGTGAGTTGCTCGCATGAGAAGAGCGAAACGAAACCAACGAATTAATTATAGATAGTTTACTTAAATAATCTAAGAGTATAATCCAAACTCTTATTCAATCTGAACGTTTTTTCCTGAAATTCCAATGCTTAATCTGTACAAAGAAGCGAAAAGAAACATTTAAGTATCAACGTGGAAAGAACGATTTTGCTAAAGTCTATCTAAAAATTAAAAATTACTCTTTTCGTGAAATATAACAAATATATACGTTGTGTATATTTAAGATATCTAAAATAAACTACTTATTGCAAATATATTTCAGATATCTCTTCAAGACCAAAAGACTTGCTAGAAGGAAAGCGAGATTGCCTTAATGTCATCGTAGGATATCGTCATTGGGGACGAGAAGAGAAATGACCAGTAACGCAAAAACATACGTTTCATTGAAAGATAAGCACGAATTGGGACGTGGCGAGATAATGGCGACGATTGGCGACGTTCGATTCTCCCGCGTGCGTACGCGCGACAGCACTCGAACAGGAAGCACAGTCACACAGAGCGAATACACGACAGCTGAAGAACTCTTGATTCTCGCACATCGTTTATTTGCTTGCGAATGACTCATCTACATTCCAGCTTCTCTATGTGAAATCGAAGGCATGAGAAAATTCAAGAGCGACTCCCATGTAGCTCTCACACCTGCATGCGCCCACGATTATGCAAAATATAACGGACCAATTACATAGTTAGCACATCAACGTGCTCAATGCCAATTAACGATGCCAAGGTAGCTCATAGGATTGCCACATTACAACGATATATGCCTAGAATGTATTGCATTTTCTAATGAATATTTGTAAAAATTTCAATGACAGATAAACGACGTCGATAAATTTAAATCGAGTATAAAAGATTTAAAAGCTCTTTTACAATTACCTGAAATTCTGGGAATGCATTGATCGTTTGTGAAGATTTTTCACAAACGATAAAATATCTCTATTCCTCGTGGAGAATATAAAGAAAGATTGGAAGTATCATTATGAAAGAGAACTTTAGCGTAGGTGGCACGAGATACGAGGGAAACCTTGCGTATTTTCTCGATTGATCCGTTCCCAGACTATACTCGTTCGCGTGTATCAACCCCCTACAACTCGGAAAGAAAGAGACAAGAACATTTGTAGCTGAGGGAAGAGATTGAAGGAAACCATTAAGCGTATATAAACGTCGTGATCGAAAACATGGAAACCGAAGCACGGCGAAGCATTTTATGACGATGGGTTAACTCACAACTCCTCCCTCTGACGTTGAGACAGCACCATTTTCATGATCCTCGTGTGTGACCTGGCTGGATACCTCGAAGGTGATTCCGTGGAGCGCGACTAGATCTTCCAGTCACCTCTCAATAATCTCAGTGTTCCGCCATCGGTATTGCCTGTATAATAAAAAATTACACATTTAAGTATATATCTACATCTTAATTAATTTTTATACATATTTTATAGAGCGTGTGTTAAAAACTCAAATAAAAATGTAGCAATTTAAAAGTAACTTCAAATCAATTATCCAATGTAAAAACAATGTGTATATATTTTACTTCAAGAAAGAAAGAAATTTGCACAAATTTCCACTTTTGATGTGTCAACAGAAAAGTACTATATCATATGCATAGGTACTTTGAGGATAACATTCGCCTTCTTTGCATGTTAAAATGACTTCGGAGAAGTCATTTTTTATTCGCTTTACCCCTGTCTTCTGCGATATATCGCCGTGTTAGCAGCGGTCATATTTTTCTATCGCGGAGAAAGAAGCTAACAAGCGGCGGCGAGCTCGTGAGAGCAGACCGTGCCGAATTGTTTCCGCGGGATAATATAACGTGCGCGCACAATACTGAAATCAATGTCGTGGTTTATTTTACTTTCCATCATCGCGGGAGAGAAACCCGATGCAGGCCGGGCGCTCTCGCCGCCGGGAACCACTTTTGCGAGCTTTCGTCGAGTGCACGGAAGGCGGCCGTTTCGCGACGAGCTTGGGCTCGACGGCATGATTTCGCCGGATCGATAGCACTTTTCACCGCGCCGCACGAAAGGGAAAGGCGACTTGAAAAGTGAAGCTCGAAATCACAACGCTGACGTGGCGATAATGAACGGTTACGAATGTGCGGTTGGTTTACCTGGAACCGGAGGCGTCGACAATTTCAAATTTAACGTCGCATAAACGATACACATATGCCTGCGTTAAATCAGTGTCGATTGCCGATCATTACCCTCTCGCGTGTACATGGAAAATTAAATACGCAATTTCCTGTCAGGTTGCGAAACGAAAATCAATATGCAGAGAGAGAAAGCTGTGTAATTTGGCTCAAATATTTGAAAAAAATTGTAGGTAATTTTAACTAGATACTATAATTACAGTTTCGTATGGAAATTGTTCAAGAAAATTTGCATATCGATTTACATTCATATATATATAAATATAATCAAGACAGGACCAGGTAATATGATTAATAAGGTATTTATAGAGTACTAACTCTATGACTCAACTGCATCGGTAATTGACATTAAATCATCACACTTCTTTAAAATATCAGTTCTTTAGACAGAACGTAAGCAGTGTAACGTAAGGTAGTATAAATTGAAATAGCCAGTCCAAACGAAGAAGGAAGGACCTTGACAATCGTAAAGGCGCGCGGCGCGACGCAGCGTCGGCGCATCGTCGTCGCGACGCTTCCACGACGCGATGGTTATCGCCACGATGCGCCGTGATCGATAAACCAGCACGGCACAGCACGCCCACCCTGGCAGTCGGGTATATTTTCGCCTTTGCGGTGCATTTAAATATTCATAACGGCCTCTTTCCACCTTGTAACGCCACCGTAATGTCGTTAAAAAGCATGATTGGGGTACTTGCGAGGAAGGTCACCGGACGGCGCGGACGAAACGGATCCACCTATCGATACTCCGACATGTATAATGAATAACAAGACGACGCGGAGAGACGTGGAGAATAACAGAATACGGTAAAACGCGTGGAAGAATTGGAAAGAGTATACTGGAAAGAATGATTACATTAATTGGAATTCTTGTTGAAAATGGACAAATCAGAATTTTCTAATTGAATCTGTCGCAGGGTTGTCACAAATTCCTTATCCTAAAAAAATTTCATAACTTTTTCCTAATTTTCAGACAAAATGTCATAATTTTTCCTGATGCTTTCAACATTTTTTATATTTTCCTGATGTAGGAACTATGTTAAATTGCTCTCTCAACAAATATTTTACTGAGATAATAATTTAACAATTTTAACATGGCAATGTAAATTACTATTGATATTGCTTAGTGCTACTTGCATTTAATTGTTAAGTTGGTAGTATTTGAAAACTGCGTAGATATGATGTACGCATATTAAAGCCAAGAATTTTAATTTTCCAGAAAATTTGCAAAATTCTCTGACATTCCAATTTTGTGGAAATCTTGTATTATAATTTTTTAGATAATCAGAATTCTAATATGTGATTTGATTTAATTTTAATCTCGATTTAATTAACTCTTCATCTTTTTCTAGTTTTAAGAATTAGAAAAAGATAAGAGCAAGTTAAATTAAAATTAATCTACAAAGAAATGAGCAGCAGTGTAATAAACGCAAGAATGTACCTCTCTCTCGACGACATACGCTCGGAATATGAATGGAGCGATACTAGCACCGAGGAGCACCGATGCTCGGGTTGAGAAACTGGATCTTGGCTACCGCAAGTAAATGTATACGGCTGCGACTTGCCGTGAAAAGTTGAAAGTACCACGTAAGTGGAGGCTATACATAATTTACGATGTCCTTGCAAATAGCGCGGTAATGCGCGTTATGAGAAGCGGGAAATTCTTTCAGGTGGGCTTCGCCCATTCAATCCTTGGACGGTCAAGGCCCTCCTGGGTCTAAAAATAAGAGATCTATGCGAAACTATCATCTTCCTGCGTTGAAAGTGCTTCCTGTGGACATCACGAATGACGACTTACAAAACCATCAAGGAAGCTATTTACTTAATTCAACGCTGGGTCATTAGCTCACTTAAAGACGTTGCTTTTCTCAATTCTGATAACTCTGGTTTCCCAATATCTCGCACGCGAGTCTGCTACAATAATGTATATACTAACAACACAATGTACATTGACAATGAGAAAAATGTCTGTTTGAATCAACTGGAATTCTAGTTGAAAATGGACACAAACTAAAATTTTCTGGTTAAATCTACTCTCGAAATTCTTTGGAATGGAATTTCACTCTAAAGAACGAAAATTAAGACGATCTTGAAAAAGTGGCTCAATTTTCAATCTTTACGAATAACATTTTACTTTTTAGAATAACAATCCTAAACAATTAAAAAATTTTAAAGATTAGAATTCTGATGGAGATAATTAAAATTCTAATTGATATAATATATATCAGAATCTTCTGGTTCGTCCATTTGCAACCAGATATTTTCCTAGCTGTATCGCAGGCTCCCTTCTAAAGGTGACCTTACATGATCAATAATACTGTCAGTATTAACAAATACTGACAGTATTACTGATCGTGTGTGGTTAATATTGATGGATTGACGTAGGACATAGGATCTAGATTTTGATTCTCAAGCATCCAGTATTATTAAGATCCATGTCACAGTATGTCACAGTGCAATAGATATTGTATGTAAAATTAAACGTGAAATATATTGTCCATAATACTGATCGTGTAGGTTGTAAAAATACTAAAAAGATTAATGCATACTGTATTACTAATTCAGTATTACTGATCAATATTATTGATCGTGTAGGGTCACCTTAACTTCATGCAAACGTCCAGCTGTTCAATAAAGATCTCAATATAATAACACGAGCTAATCCATAAGGTGGTGTCGTAAATTCTTATCACATCCAATCGCTCTCTCTTTATATACCGAGTCGATGGATCTTTCGATTCGCTGGCTTGTTAGCTCCGTAACAGTTACGTTTCCGGGATCATCGCATCGGTCCAAGTGAGTGACTGCCGACTTTCCTGACCTCGCACTCCGATATCTACCTGCAGTTCCGCGCTTCTCCTGATTAATGGATTCGCATATTAAGCGAGGGGATAGGAATCGTCGACCGGTTGAGACTGTTGTCGACAGGAGACTAGATCTACCTGTGTGAAGGTCGGTCCTCTACGGAACTTCAGGATGTGCGACTACCTAATGAAAACTCGTTATAAAACTCAATTACACGAAAGTGTCGCGTGACTTATCGATAAAACTAACTCTGTGATCTACTTAACAACTATTGCCCGTTTCTACCGATGTAGTTTAACTTTAATCTTGATTCAACTAACTCTTTATCTTTTCCTAGTTCTAAGAATTAGAAAAAGATGAAGAGTAAGTTGAACTGAGATTAAAGATAATCTACATTAGTAGAAATGGACATATATGACATATTAGAAAGCTATTTCCAATCACCCAGATAAATTAGGGCAAGTTCGAGGAAGAGAAAGAAAGAAAGAATGAAAGAGATCACGTTTTCCTACTTTGTGTTTTAGAGAGCTTCGAATCTCGAGACTTGTAGCTAATACGCAAAATTTAATAGTAATTTGTGTCCTCGGATCTCTTATCCGAGAGGCAATCGAGATTTTAATCGTCAAAACTGTACGTGACTCATTTATCGAGAATCTGACGGAGGAACGCAAAAGACATCATCTTTGTCGCATAATTAGGCAGGATCGAATCTTTCGTAATCGCAGGAAGCAAGAACAATGATGCTTTCCAGCAAGAGACAAATGTAAGGATGCAGACATAATAGAAGGAATCAGGAATAACGATTTCAACTTATCAAAAATCGCATACACCAGAATACACAGTTTCACGTAGTTTGAAATCGTTATTCCTTATTTCTTCTATTATATCTCCTTAATACAGAGATCATTTCATCTTTATTTAAGGGAATCCCAAAGCAAAGCTCGAACTCCGACGATATCACTAGATGTCACGCCGCGCGCCGCACATCGACATGTCTTTTTATACTACCACAGCAATATCTCACGCAGCCTATGATACACGGTCACACATATGTGTCAATTTCCGTACAACGAATTCGTCGCGATAAAGCGTCTAAATCTAATTCTAAGAACTCGACGTTGTATGTTCGTGCAAATTACATGTTTGAAAACTACTATTTCGTACGTTCGGGTTGCAAAGCTTTCATATCAAGCAAATGTTGTCACGACTTGACAGCTGAGACGCCATGTTACGCTAAGGAATGGTAAAAAATATATCGATTTCGAAATTTTTTATCATTCTCAGCGTAGACTCCACTTCACAAACATGTATTAATGCGTATACTTTAATCCTGGAAAAGGATTTTCGAATCCGTGAAAGAGAAAAAGAATATTCGTTATACAAAAATTATACGTGTTTAGTCGGTAATACAGACGTCTTTAGGATCCCCTTAACATTGGCCAATAATAAGCGATGTAATGATTCGATGTGGTAGACCGGAATCAGACTACGCATTGAAGATTGAGATTGAAGATTGAAAGATTGAAATTCGATCGATCAAAATAGGAGCTAAAATTCCTTGTCCTCATTGGTTAAATTTCAATCTTTAATCTTCAATCTCAATTTTCAATGTGTAATCTGATTCCGGCCTTACAATGTGTCATTTGTGTCTCTTGCTGGAAAGCACCCTGCATCATATCCGGACAATCGCATCGTTCTACACAATTGCTTCTATCCAGAGGATCGCGAGTCCATAGGTCTGTTCGCGTTGCTTGCACTCAGCATCTTCGTATTATCTTCAATGGCCGAATATGTATTTATCTCATTTTAAATGCAAAATATTTGAGGATTTCAAGCAACCCTAAGGCCGGAATCAGACTATGCATTAAAGATTGAGATGAAAGATTAAAGATTGAAATTTCACCAACGAAGACAAAGAAATTTTTGGTTCCTTTTGTTCTGATTGGTCAAACTTCAATCTTTCAATTTTCAATCTCATTCTTCAATACGTAGTCTGATTCCGGCCTCACGTCAGAACGTCAGAAGTCTTAACCAAATCATTCAAGTTGGCTGTGGGCCAACTTCATCGATTATGACTTAAAATCGCTTAGAACTTCTGACTTGCGGCTTATTGTAGAAGGCCTATAACAGATCTCATGTCGGACGGATTTTTTGCCACCGATGGTAAGAATTATTCTACAAAAGCAAAAATCGATCGCACGAGTGACGACACCTAGAAAGTTGACGTATACGTGTCACTCGTGGACAAGAGACGTGCAATTTATATGTACAGTAAACAAGTTACGATCGATGCAGCAAAGAGGGAAACAATTGGAACAGCATGCATCTAAGAACTGCGTAATCCGAAAAGAAACGTTGACTGGCTTCGCCGAAGGTATCGACCGTTCCGCGGTATCGGGAAGTGCTCCGATTGCGCTAATGGTAGGCCGTCTCAAGGTCGTAAGAAACATGCTTGGGGAAACCGACGAGATATTCCAAGGAAACATCGCCACTGATTTGTAACACGCAAATATCTGATGCTGCGAACCAGGAGTAAACAGCTCGACTGCGGCATTCCTCTCGACAGGATTGTGTTCAGAAACTTCATCCCGGTGCCTTCACGTACTATTTAATCCTTTGTAGTATCTTTGTAGTAAAAATCTCACTCTAAAGAGTGAATATTGAGCCACTCTGTTTCAAGACTGGTTCAATTTTCGATCTTTAAGAGTGAGATTAACTTTAAAAGAGATTTATTTTTATGCCCCTGTCTCCACGTAGATTGTCGTAGATTAACTTTAGTCTTGGTTCAACTTATTCATCTTTTTCTAATTCTTATGTCCGTTTTTTTTTTACCAGTTTTATTTCTACCAATGCAGTTTAATCTCGGTTCAACTAACTCTTCATCTTTTTCTAGTTTTAAGAATAAGAAAAAGGTGAAGAGTAAGTTGAACCGAGATTAAAGTTAATCCACATTGGTAGAAACGGGCATTAGACCTGGAAAAAGATGAAGGGCAACCAAGATTAAAATTAATCTTGATGGAAATAGGAATTAGAGAGACACATTTGGTGAACAAGGGTAAAATGATACGTGAATGCACCCGGATAAAGTTTCCGAAACGCAATCTAAGAGATAGATAGATAGAATAGAGAATAACAGAAAGAGAGAGAGAGAGAGAGAGAGAGAGATTTAATGCGATGGAAATGGCATCGGCGATCGATGATGGAGCCCGAGGTCTCGGGCTCGCTTTGCGCGTCCTCGATCGACAGGTAGACAGAAACAAACACACACACAGAGAGAGAGAGAGAGAGAGAGAGAGAGAAGAGAGCAAAGTCGCAATGACAGCTGATCGTACATTATCGGAACTGTCTGTCAAAGTAGCTCACGCGTCGCCGACAAAATAAGGATGTTGCGCCGTCGCCGTCACCGAGAGACGTCTCTCTCGGAGGAGGTTGCTGCGCGACGCACGACTGACGATTGTGACGCGAGGCCAGTTCGCGGAGAAAATCAATTCGCGTCTGGTGACGTGCGGCGAGCGTATACATCGTCCACGGACGACAAGGTCCGGACGCTCTTCGTTCTCTTTTTTTTTTTCTCCCTGACGCGCGCGCGACAGTCGCGCTCCGCGAAGAATCCCCCGAGACGTCGATGACGGCGACGGTGGCCGATGAACGGTGTTCGAAGCGTCGCGGAGACGAGAACGCTGACGTCGACGTCGGACGAGCGTACGCGCGCGCGCGCGCGCGCCCGTCCGAGCGACTATCAACGCGATCTTCGTGCCCGACGGTTCGAACGAATGTATCGAACACCGTCGCGACATGCGGGATGACCGTTTGTTGTATATCGCGCACGGCCATTTTGCCAGAACCCGTCACTCGTCTGTGACCGCCGCCGCCACCGCCGCCGTCGCCGCCACCGCTTCTCTCTCGCCAGTCTCGCCACCGGCCCTCGCTTTCGACGCCTCCCCTCGAAAATTCCGCGCCCCCGGGGTTACCTTCGTATGTTTTGCAATCCGTAATCGAGCCCTTTTGAGCGGATACTCACGTCTGTTTCACAGAGCAGCGATAACCGTGGGGCAGCTTGAGTCGGGAGCGACGACGAAGATTTATCGCGTGAAAACCGGGACGACCGCCAACTATCGGTGAACACCTCGGGATCACTTCTGCGATCGGACTGGCCCCCGCAAGGTGGCGTCTCGCGGTTGCGCATTTCCGACGCATGCGCCCTGCGCCGCCCCCGCTGTCGTCCGAATTTCTACTGAATTTCGGACCGTTTGAGCGATGCTCGCGCCATTTCACGATATTTCGCGGAACCACGGTTTAATCATGCGTTGATAATCACAACTCGGACGATAACATTAAAATCGCAGTTTTAAATAAAAATCGAGTATTATTTGAGTTTTAAATATATGAACGTGCCTACGAAATTAATAAATCATTAAATTAATACTGTGCTATCAGTTTTTTACTTTTAACAAGGACGTAATCTCCCGTAAAATCTCCAGTTTTTAATCTGGTCGGTGATCAATTGGGTCAATGTGATCCAATGGGACGTTCACTGATAAAAATCTGTTTTTCAGATCACCTGCGAAGGTTAAGTTTAATAAAAATATAACCTATACGCACAATCGCGTCGTTGTTTTAAATATTATTGAATTGTTCATGTAAATTTGATGGCTTTTTCACAACCGAACGCAAGAGGTAATTCTAATGAGAACTCAATATTTTCTTATTTTATATTTTACACATTTTTCATATTTCTCACTTTGCTGTTATTTATAGAATTGCAGAATAGAAAAATCTTAGAGGAGCTGCAGTTAAAGAAGCAGATGCTTCTGAAACAAGGAGTCGCACCAACCTTGAACACATTGGGAGTCTCATCAACTGGCTCTGTATCAAATATAGTAAATATTCTTTGTCAACGATAATTAAAAGGATATTCCTGTTTTATTTTTTTTTTTAAGTTAAATTTCTTGTACCATTTATCTTTTTTCTGTTTTTAACATGGAGATGAAAAAAGGAAAAAAGAATTTTGCAAGTTTAATTGTAAAAAAACAGGTCTTTAAATGTGCATATAATTTTTTTATAGGCTGCAACACAATCCAATGATGGAGTAGCAATGAGTGCGTCAGCAAGAGCAGCATTGCATAATGCACACGCAGCTTCGTTTGGTTATTTTGTTACGCAGGACTCTTCTTTTGGGAATCTGATATTACCAGTTCTCCCTAGGTTTGATAATAAATGAGTCTCTTTTGAATGTATAAACGCATAGACAAAAATTACTGAAGACTATATGCCAACAACGTAAACGAGAATCTTTTATATCAAGGAAGATTACCTTTTTATATAAATATTTGTTGTAATAAGAATCTGTTGAGAAATCACAATCTTCAAGTAGATAATGACTGGACTTCGACTTCGTCAATTAGAGGAATATCTACAGCAACTGGATGTGTTTGAGAACCCAAAAGTCACACTTGAGCAGTATGCCACCAGTGCGCACATTGCTGCACATTTATTGTACACTGCACAATCGCAGTTTGACAATATAAAAGGTAAAAGCGTGGCTGATCTGGGTTCTGGATGTGGTACATTGTCGTTAGGTGCCAAGATGCTTGGTGCAGAATATGTAGTTGGATTCGAGATAGATTCTGAGGCAGTTGACATACAATACAGAAATTGCAGTGACATAGAACTTTTTGTTGAAGTTGTACAGTGTGATGTACTGCAATATTTGCCAGGTATCTATATATATGTATATCACAGTCAAAGTATTAACTTTAGTAAATGTATACATTAAGCTGAGGCGTCGAATGGCTTGCCGCTCAGTGCGATTGACTCGCAATCTGTAGATCCGGGTTCAATCCCACCTGTGCTCACATATGCGATATTTCGCGTTTTAAGGAGCCAAAAATGATTCCATCTGGTGATTAAGAGATCTTTGATCATTAGCTCCGTTCGAATCCGTTAAACTGTAGGTACCATATATCAGTGGATATGTGTATGGATCTCCCTCTTCTTCAAGCTTAAAGGTTGCATATTAACAACCTTGTTCCAGAAAATAATCCATTGTTAAGGAAAACCTCGTGAGAGGCAGGCCTTGTCCCGTCTTAGCATGTTGCGCCATTGGCAAATGTATACATTGACTATACAAACTACAATAATGTATATATTTACTAAAGTTAACATTGACTATGATATAATATAAATATCTTATTGATTATATTTATTACAAATATAAATTCAATGATATGTAAATGTCAATATAAGCCAACACAAGATATTAGTGTGTAATATAATCAAAGCTTTATTAAGCAATTGTGGTATACGTTTCGACTCTCGTTTCGAGTCCTCTTTAGTACATAAATTAAGGACGCAAAAACAATTATTAGTAAGATCGCATTATGACGACTGTGTCCAATCTTAACGGAAAGCTGCACATCAAATTTGCCTATTTGATGTAACATTGAATTGGAAAAACATGGGATTACATACCTATTCGACGAATAATAATTTATTGTCGAGCGTTTGAACTGTTAATATCATTTTCATACTCACTATAAAAAATTTTAATTCAATAACAGAGTAGATGTGTAATCCCATGTTTTTCTGATTTAATGTTACATCAAATTGGCAAATTTGATGTACAACTTTTCGTAAGATTGGACACAGTCGTCATAATGCGATCTAATAACTAATTGTTTTTGCGTCATTAATTTATGTACTGAAGAGGACTCGAAACGAGAGTTGAAACGTATACTACAATTGTTTAATAAAGCTTTGATTATATTACCCACTAATATTTTGTGTTGGTTGATATTGACATTTACATATCATTGGATTTAATCTTTTGTGGGTCTAACTCTATTGTTATTACTTTTGTTACAAATATAAATATCTTATTGATTATATTTATTACAAATATAAAAATACATATGTATTATTTCATGTTACAGGAAAATTTGAAAAATACTTTGATACTGTTATAATGAATCCACCTTTTGGCACTAAAAACAATGCCGGCATTGACATAAAGTTCTTGGAAGTGGCAATCAGGCTTTCGTCCAATGTGGTTTATTCTCTGCATAAGAGCAGCACACGAGATTACGTTCTATCAAAAGCGACACAGCTCGGCGCGAGAGGAACAGTGATAGCCGAACTCAGATACGATCTGCCGAGGGCTTACAAATTTCACAAAAAAGCGTCTGTCGATATTCAGGTGGATTTTATACGATTTGAATTAAAACGTTAATTCATTTTTCAAGAAATGCGCTTGTTTAATTTATTCGAACTTGATGCCCTGAGCCAAAGGTAGCTCGTTTCCGTAATTGATCGTGACGGTGGCACGTCGCATGTAATGTTTCCACGCATCGCTTCCACTCTCACGGCCTCCGCCCGTGGCTTTTTCACCACCAAACGCGCCGCCTATCTCGGCACCGCTAGTACCGATGTTGACATTGACTATTCCGCAATCTGATCCATGAGGGCCAATCCACTATATGACGAATGGAATTTGATAAATAATATCTTCCATTATATGTATATAAATTAATTGGTATTGTAACATATTTGCCAACGGCATATGAGTTTTTACACATTTACCTGAAATACATTTCCAATACTTTTAGTAAAGAGACTACTGCTCAGTCCTTGTTCAACGCCGTTATTAAAATCGATAGCTTCCTCCAGAGAGTTTACTTCTAAGATGTAAACGATTGGAGCGAAAGTTTCCTGTTGCACTATCTCAGCTCCAGCCGGTAAACCCGAGATGACCGTTGGCTCGACATAGAAACCGGGTCGCTGTATTTGCTTTCCACCGAATTCTATCGTGCCACCGGCTTCTACAGCTTTCTGAATTGCTGCCTACAAGTGAAAAGTTGAATTAGTAAAAAAAATTTTTTTCTTCCATATATGCTAAAAGAAGATAAATTTTCATTTTATTTTGTTTAAAAGATAATTGATGCACATACTTTATATGCATCAACTGCTGGCTGATTGTGCAACGGTCCATACAGCACACCATCATCCAATGGATCTCCAACTCGGTCCATTATGCTTTTATACGCCGCTTTTAATTTTCCTAAAAATTTCTATGTAATGAGATAACTAAACATTTTCTCATTTATATTTATACCTACCTAGGAATTCGTCCTTTATCTTCTTATGCAATATTAATCTTCTGGTAGTGGTACATCTTTGTCCAGCTGTTCCAACGCACGAGAAGACCGCTGCTCTCACTGCCATTTCTAAATCGGCATCCTGTGCGACTGTTGATCAAGGAGAAATAATTATAAATATGTTATCCATAGTAGGTGATGTTATGGAATTGATATTTTAAGAAGATACATACCAATTAATGCGTTGTTACCACCAAGCTCCAACAAAGATCTTCCAAATCTTTCCTGAATCTTGAGAGCGACTTGTCTTCCTACGTTTGTGCTTCCGGTGAACGAAATGAGAGGTACCCTAACGACAATCATTATTAGCCTGTTCAATATGACGTACATAATAATATAGTAAGTCTAGTTGGGAACTGACCGTTTATCGTTTACCAGAGTCTCTCCGACATCTGGCCCACCCGTGATCAAGGATGCGACGGAACCTGGGATACCATTGCGCTCCAAGACGCTCGCGATTATCTTTGTGGTCGCGATGGCTATCAAAGGTGTACTCGTCGCCTCTTTCCAGACGACGGTGTTACCGCAGACCAAAGCGATAGCGCTATTCCAGCCGTATACCTTAAAAGGCAATAAATTAAAATAAATTGTAAGCTCTTAAGTGGAGTGATCACAAGATTCTCTGGGAATTATATTCACTGCTATAGGAAAATTGAATGCGGAGATAACGCCAATTACGCCCAAAGGATTCCACTTCTCCAGTAACGCGTGGTTCTTTCTCTCGGATGGGAATATGCTGCCGGGTAATGTTCGTGACAAGCCGACCGCATAATCGCATATGTCGATGAATTCCTGGACCTCGCCTATACCTTCTGGCAATATCTTGCCTATGATATATACTTTGCATTAATTATAAATGGATCTATACGATATAGACACTCCGACTTACAATTACAGGTTATTACAGTGAGTAAAATTGTAACGCTTACTGAAACGATTTAATTACCCATTTCTAAGGATACCAAGCGTCCCAATGGCTCCAAATGTCTTCTGAGCTCGTCTCCAATTTGCCGTACGATATCTCCTCTGGCTGGCATCGGTATGGATGCCCATTGTGGCCATGCTTTGCGTGCTTCTGTTATAGCATTGCTAGCTTCTTGCGGCGTGGACTCGCGAACCTTTGCTATTACTTTGCCGGTCGCCGGCGATATTGATTCTATTAACTGTATTTGATATTGGTTTAATTATTTGTACTTATTTATTTTGTGGTATGTCACTTAATGTTTCTTCAAGTTATAACGTTCATTCAATGATTCAAGTTATAACGTTCATTTAATGGTTATAAATTCATTTAAGATTCTCTCAGACTTCTATAATATAATCACTCTATCTCAAGATTAATTATCTAAGACGAGGATGTCACGTACCTTGCCGGATCCACCCCACCTTCCGTCATAGAGACCAGGATTTTCGACATTGATACCTAATTGTTTTAAAAATCCATACTTTGGATCGGTTACTAAGTGTCTCGTCATCTGGAATTGGGAAATACGGCAACCACTTTTTCGTAGTAATAAACGTAACATTGTCAGTCTTGTTATTGAATAACCGAGTACGAAGTCAATAAATTGTCTGGGTTATCAGTAAGTTTCTGTTTATCGAGAGGAAGAGAGGGAGGCGAGAAAGATGATAAGAACATAAAAATATCTTAGCACTGTATCTGAACACAGCAGTAATGATACAAATAAGTTGTACTATTAGCAACTTACTTGAATCTTTGTGATAAAGCACGCATCATTTTCTAGCGTTTATCCGTTTTATTAGAAACAAATATTTTTATAAAATTTGGAGCAATAAATATAATTAGAAAATTTTTCTATGTATAAAAAACAGACGATTATAGACATATAAAAAGACGCGTTTTATTCGCAATAATAACATTTATAACATCACAAAAAGATGGTGCGGCAGTGGTATACACAGAATGGTAAATCTTTACAAAAGGTTTGTTGTTTGTCTTTTTTCGTTTCATTACAGTTAAATGTCTCTTGTATCGGTATCTAGAGGCACTCGTAGGAGAGATTCGGTGGAAATGTTGATTTCATTTAAATGCCACTGTAGAAGTCTTATGGAATAATTTCATTGTGAATATCGTTTCGAGTCGCAATTCGATTTAACCTGGTCTACACAGCTGGTAACATCTTAAATCTGAAATGAGCTGAAGTACTGATCTAGTCAAAGTTGGTTGATCCTAAAAAAGAAGATATAAATTGTTTATATGATTTCAATGCGTGCTTATTTTTTTATATTATCGGACTATTAAGGATAACATACCGTGGATTTATCAAAGTTTTCCAATAAGGTGGCTCTCTGCATATCGTCTACGCCTTCACAAGTTGTCAAGAATGTTGGTAAAAAATGGCCAAAGAACCATCCTATGTTAACAGATGCTAGACTGTGAATAGCCGCAGCTATCTCGTCTGCCAACAAATTGTGAGATCTGTAAATTAAACAAGACATAAATAAACATAATAATATAAGTTAATATCAGTAAAAAGAATATCGATACCCACTGTTGAAATAAAACTGTGAATAATGCCATCAAAAATCTTTCGAGAAGATGAACCTTGAATACAGCCCGTTGATAAAGCCGCCATCTGATATTTAATTGTTCAAGGCTCTGCAAGCTTTGTCGGAATATATTGACGTCTGACTGAAGTAGAGCTTGACCAAAAGCCTCCAAAATTGCTACCAATTCTTCTTTGTGCTCGACAGGTTCATCTTCTTCAGGATGTCCAAGAGTCCGCAATACCGAAGTATTATAGAAATACTGCCATCGGTGCATAAGAATACTAAAAAGTAATACAAAGCTTGTGATTTTTAAATAAAAAAAAGGATATGTGTGCTACCATACTACCAATATATTACCTGTGAAAGAGTTTCAATAAAACTAACGTCGTATCCGGATGAGCACTTAAATTGTTTCCAATAGCAGGCCATACTTGACCTAAACACAGATTTGTAACTGAAGGAACAAATGCTTTAAATGCATTGCTGGGTGCTGATACGACGAGTATTAAAATTTCCAGCAACTGATCCAATGCAGGACCAGCAGAAATATTTTCCCTATGAATGAGATAATTTATATTTTTTATTAAAATCGTGACATTTCAATCCTTAGAAAGCAATACATTTTCTGTTTAAGATTCTATAACAAACTATACAATTTTCTAATTAAAAATACTAATAAAAATTATTTTAACCCTGATCTCAGGAAAAATTTAATATAAGTGAATAAAATAAAATAAAATTTATAAAAAGTATTATTTAGTAAAACAAGAAAATTAACGAACATATTTTTATTATTTGGGTAATAATCTAATATTATTTTTTGAGAATTAAATACTTCTCTTTACTTTCATATTATAATATTTTATACAAACCTGGTATAAAGTTGCAGCATGCCTTGAACCGCGTTTTGCATAAATTCAGGACCTAATTGTTGTTGTAATACTGAAAATGCCGAGTGTAGAAAGCTAAGTAATAATTCACATATACTCTGACACCTTATCACATAAGACAATAACTCTAATGTCCTGTTTATTATTGATTCTAAACATGAATGCAACATCTTTTTTATAATCGTTGACGATGACGCACAATCTTCTAGTAGCTGAGTCAGTGGCATTATTGTAATCGAAATTGTCGATTCAGAAGGCACTGGTTGTCCTTGCATACCCAAAGGTGCTGACAGAGCTAATATCATAGTACCTAAGAGCAAAACATTTCAAATTTTTATTTTTGTTAAAGAAAAATATGATTAGATAGTTGCAAAGATTTATGAAATAATGACTTACCCAACAACCTTTGCCTTGTTGCTGCATCACCAGGTGGTAATATAATCCCATTTATCAATGCCCTACGTAGAATTTTAATTGTATCTGATTTCAAATATGGATACGTGCCCATAGAAATTAGATTCCGGAAAGTTGGTTGGTCCCATAAGATGGGCTTTAAAATGGCGGTGATACTTTGGAAAAGATGAATGGCAGAGTGAATGAGATTTGCAGGAGGTGAATGATCACAGGACGCAGTGTACGTCGTTGCCCAAACACACGAATCGATGCAACGCTGACAGAGCGCTTCCTTAGCCTTTTCCGGTCTTCTGGCTATCCAGTGACACCATGCTTGAAGAGAAGCCAAAAGCTGTGAATGTCTAATAGCGCAAATCAATATATAACAAGTACCTATATCATCATTATGACTATATATTAATGATTGTTCATATAAAAACATATAAGAGATAACCAAGAACTTACACTTCTATGAGATCTATTACGATAGCAGATGGTTGGATCGCCGCTTTATACAGCTGATTATCTCTCGCAAACATACACGCCTCCAGAGTTTGTGACACAACTTCCTCTGCTAAGCTTTGATCGATATTTGTTTGATCTCCTATTGACACAATTATATTTTTTTGTAGAGAATCAAAAACTGATAAATCATTTAACTGCTTACCGATGAAAAGAGAATATAATCTAGTTAAAGCTTGCGTAGTTGATGCAAGATCTCTCAGATGTGCATGCACATTTGATGCCTCTGTATCATTTAATAAAATAACTTGGCCATTAGCAACTGCCGCGCCTAATTCACCGAAAATAATTAATCCTTCTCTCCATGAACGGTACTAAAAAATATCTAATATTATAAATATTTTCATAATAAAGACATAGATATATTTTGCCAATTAAAAATTACCAATAACGTAAATATCGGGATAGGTGAGATGTCGGCAATTTTTGCCAAACATTCTATATTGCATCTTAGAAAGTGTTGCCACTCTGTTTCTTCCTGGAAAAAAAGATGATGAAATTTTCTACAAGTATTTATATAGACGTAATTATTTATATATATAAAATTACATATATTTAATTATATGATAATAATTAACAAGGGCTCTATTTTCTGTGGCTAAACTAGTGTACATTTTTTTCTTACTTATAGTAAGAAAATACATATACGTTTGATATTCGCTTGAAAACAAGAAAGAGTTCTAGTGTAATCTAGTGCAAGAATAAAAAACAGACTTTATATAATATTTAACTACATAATAATTATATTTATAATACAGGTATAATTATTTAAGTAAAAGTTTATATAACACTTGTAATTAAACTTACATTCTCGTCTAGACTTTCCGTGTCGAGATCTCTCAATACTCGAGCATTGAGCTTAAAACTCATTTTTTGTAAAATTCGTTCCGCAAGGGCTAAGGCGACGGCAGAATATCGCGATTGAGTGCTCTCCAAAAGAGTTGTCCAAACATCTAGACAACGCAAATATCCGTTTACAGTAGAAGCTTGCTGGAATGTATGATGGCACAGTACTTCCAATAATGTATTTACAGGAAACTTTGAGCTCGACTCCATCCTTTTCATGTGATTTGTTATAAATAATTGCAAAAACTCTGTCATTTTTTCCATGTAGCTGAAAAAATGAAAATTTTATTTCGCATATTGAGAACCTATCAAGATTCTTTGAAAATGCATTTGGTGCGTACCTCTCCTCTACTGAATCCAGACGTTCCATTAACTGGAATAAACCAACACCATTCTGAAATATCTCTAATAACAAGGTGTCAGTTGCGTCGGGCGAACAGAATGGTCTGTATAAAAGCTCGTTAATTGTAGTTAAAGCTTGAACCGCCATCTCAATTTGTTTGCTATTCTGTGAAAACGTTGACAAATATATAGTTTATCTCAATCTGCTACTATACATTCTTTCACGGAAATAAAATCTTACCATTGCATCATGATACTTGGCACATGAAAAAATGGCATCTAATAAGTTAATAGAAATACTGCCTGATACGTCTATCCAACTAAACAGATGTGCCAGAACTTCAAGAGTAGCTGTGCATACTTCACTGGTACCTATTGCTAATCCCTCGACATCTAGTACTGCACGTGCAGGTGCAAGACTTTGTCCACTGGTAGGTGATGGAGGTGGTGTCACTGTCCCAGAACGGCTTTGCAATTTTGTAGTTTCTTTCAAAAGAACTGTTAAAAGTAACAGAGTGAATTACGAAATCATTCATGATTTCGTATGTTATTACATGTGCATGTTTGTAAGGTATCCTCAACTTTGGCAATATACCTGTAAGTGTATCCAAAGTTAGAGGCACTTGTGCACTTAATAGTCTGAACAGTTCGCTTTTCCTGTGCATTGGTAAATCCTCTCTCGGCGTGGCTAGTTCTTCTGAAGCTGTTCTCAAATATACGAGTCCCAACAGTCTTGTGTGTTTATGGCTTAGCAACTGTTTCACAGAAAGCAATGTAATATATAGCCAAATTCATGTTATATATTTTAATATGTAGAAAGATATTCTTTATTCACAAACCTGTAAAATATTAGAGTAAAAATCTGGATAGAAATGTGGCCAGTCGTGTCTTGCTATATCCACTACCAATTTCACTACTTTATTTCTCACAAAAGACGCGACGTCCCTTTCCAATGACAATGTATACAAAGTGGATCTTGTAAGAGCTCTATCTTCCCAGGGAAGGATGGGCCATCGTCTGCTGATAGTTGTCTGTCAAATAATTCAGTCTAAGAAGTATTGCATCGCCGAAAAGAATATTATTGGTGTTTTCCAGCAAGGCATATAGTACAACACAGTGATCATTTCATCTTTGGTTAATATTATTGAACAACAAGGATGTAATGATTCACTGAATGCTTTCCATTAAGTAACACAAGTAGATACAAGTGTTATTCATTATTACTCTTTGCATGCCAAGAAAGATAAAATGACATTTGTATCGACTTGTGTTACTAAATAGAAAGTATTCAAAGACTGATGCTTATTGTGTTGACTTGTCACTAAATGAAAAGCATACAAGTACTTTGTAATCTGTGTCTTGCTGTAAAGCATCCTATGTTTTTATCTGTAAAGTGGCTCACGTAATTACCTCCAAAGTGGATAGAGCAAACATACTAACATAGTGATTGCTCGTGGAGGACAAAAAATGTAGACAAGGTTTCCAGGAGTCGATCTGCCCGGCGAACTCCTGGAAGCTGCGCTCAATTGTGCGTTTTCTCTCGTTCGTCGTCTCCGGGCAGAAGAACTCCGTCATGAGCTGTTCCAGATTCTGCAACGCGGCCGCATCGTCGTCCTGGAAATGTTCGCGCACTTTTCGCAAATTTCTCCTTTATTTTTCTCACGCGTTTAACAAGCTCTGCGCGGTACCCCGATAAAATAAGACACGGGCGTGCCATCTTTTTATCGCGAATACAGCGAGATTGCTCGAATCTCTTTACCATGGTAGCTTCTGTGTGGGAGGTGTTGCAACGTGCACAAAAAATGCAGTGTAAATATATAAAACAAAGGAGGTTAGATCTTCACTTGTCAGACGTCATTTTTCGATCATCAGTCCAGACGTCCGGAGCCCCTGGACCTTCTGGACGGCTTCGACGGTGTCCCGTCACGTCCCGTGCGCAGTCGCGTGCGCAGTACGTTCGCATTTCGCACGAGGATGCTATCAATCGGCGGATATTTGCGCAACCGGAACCTGATCACCTGATTGGAGCATCCTAGGGGAGTATTCTAGTTTGTCAGGTCAAAAAAATCGATTTTTTAAAAATTGCATTTTCAGAAGATTGATAATCTTAAAAATATATCATCAAAGCCGTTCACAGAAATTATGTAAAATAACTGAATGAACTGAGTTATTCATTGTTTATTAAAATGATTCGCAGGTAGAAATTAGGCGCGCTAAAGTTTGGTCCGCTGTACAGATCTCCGTACAGATTGTTATTGCTCGAACAAAGGAACATCCGAACATTTACTTCTTAGAACATAAAAAAGACAAAGGAACATCCGAACATTTACTTCTTAGAACATAAACTTTTTTGATGATAAACTGAAACCTGGTGTTTATATACTGTACGTAAAATTTATTGGTACTAGACCCAAATTGTATGAATACGAATTAGTTTATTTTTTCAGATACAATCGTATAGAAACAAACAGGAAAATAATATGTGTGTAAGTATTTTGTATAACATATATAATATATATATATATATATATATTTGGCACATTATAAAATTTTGAGACTTTGAAGAGATAAGGATATTAAAAATACAGCCGTAAAATGTGCCGCTTTAATTAAATTTACAGATTTTGCAGATATAAAATACAAAATCTATAACTCTCTCTTAAAACAATCAATAAAGTAAAATAAGGGCTGTGAGCGAACGCTAAGTGTTTGTTGCTAAAATATTTTTTAATTATACTTGTGTGTCTAAAATATATGTTAGTCATAATGTTTTTAATCTTCTGAATGTTTTTTTTTTTAGTTCAGATATTACATAATACAGATAATACATAAGATTTAATACTGTATTATAATAATCTGCGTTAAATTTGAAGTTTTATGTATTGCCTTCCTGTAATTATTAATTGATTATATGAATTACAATTTACATAACTTTCTTCGAATTTTTATATAACCAAATCTTATCCTTATATCTTAAAATCAAACTTTACTTTGATTTATTACTTTTACAAAATTCATATACCCCCCAATCATTCCTTTAAGTATGCTAGCACATTTGATATCTAATCAAGAAATCAATAGTTTTAATTGCATTCTCTATTAAGATTAATCCAGTCTTTAATAAATTAACTGTTAATTTAATTGCATTTGTATCATGCGGGGCTGATCTTTATAAAAAATATACAATTTTTAATCCAGACTTAATAATATTATTAACTGATATATATATGACAATAATTTATTTAAAAAATAAGTAATAAAGACATACTTAATTTTCTTTATAAATTTATTTACTTGAATTATATATTCAATTCAATTTTGCCATAGTCGTAAAACTTTGTCTTTTCCACCTGAAGCGACTCGTAGACCATCGGGTGACCAGTCGACTGCATAAACTTCATCAGCGTGACCAGGTAAATCTTGACTTAATTTTTTAGTTTTTATACTCCAAACTATAGAAAGGATTATGTTACTTCCAAATATCTAAGGTTGATATCCTGAATTGATAAGTTTTCGTATGTCTGACAGTGTATTTACCCTTTAAAGTTGAATCTGCGCTGCCGCTGACCAGCAGACGAGAATCAGCGCTCCAAGCTATCGAATAAATCGCTTGAACGTGACCTCTTAGTGAAGCGATATACGTGCCAGTATTAGATTCCCACAGTTTAATAGACTTATCGAAGGATGCAGACGCAATTAAACGACCATCCGGCGAGAATTTAACGTCGTTGATAAGCTGCTGATGGCCTGTCATTCTTGCTGAAAAATATTTTCACAATATATTTCTTGCAGTTGATTGATTTAATTGTATGTTAAAATCATGCAATGTACCGATAGGTTTCTTCTCTTTTTCTGGCTTCCATAGGAACAATGTAAAATCATCAGATCCAGACACAAGCTTTTCTTCACCTACAGCTTCATACTGCTTTTTTGCATATTCTAATGGACTGTCTGTTTTGTTTGCAGTCAATCCCAAGTGAAAAGGGCCAGTTCTAAGCACATAATCGACGTTCAAGGCCAAAGTGTTTACCCAATGAGCGTGGCCTTCTAACGTTCTACACAATATACCCTGAAATTGTTTTGATCAGTTGAAAATATAGTTGGATGCTAATAATTTTAAATCCTCGATACATACGTCCTCTGCTCTCCACACTTTGATAGTCCTGTCTTGAGAGGCAGAATAAATAAGACCGCTCCCACCCCACTTAACGCAGGTCACACTTTTTGTGTGTCCAGACAAAACCCGACAGGTTTGTGTTCGTTTTGTGTCCCAAATTCGTACGTCACAGTCCTTAGACGAACTCGCTAAATATATGCACTCTGGATTCTTATGGTAGGGTTCCCAGCATAAAGACGTCACCCACATTCTGTGTCCTGTCATGGCTTTGCCTATATGACAAATATGGAAAGGAGTTTATTTCTGCCAGAGAAGAAAGGAAGCTAGATGAATATACTTTCTATATCTCTACCTATTTGTTTGCCAGTGTTGGGATCCCATAAATAAATCAAGCCATTTTTACACGCAGATGCTAGCTTGGTTCCACAGGACGACCAAGCAATGCACAAGACCCAGTGTCTATGACCTTCACATGTATAATGTGGCGTTTGCGTATAGATATCCCATAATCTGACTGTCGCGTCACCGGAACCACTGGCTAGATGTTTGCCATCCGGTGAAAACGCAACGGATATAACTGCTTCCTTATGACCTGTATAAGCAGAATATGTTTATAAATATTCATTTTATTGGATATGAAGTGATGCATGGAATTGCTGGTGACCTTCTAAAGATCCAGTGCATCTCGTGACAGCTCTGACTTTAAATACTGCCTGTGGCTGATATATAATCTCCACTACGTCCTCGCTGATACTGAAATCTTTGCCAACATACTTCTCTAATACGTCTGCCACTTCTACATTATTTACATAAAATGCCAAAGGCAACGGCTCTTCTTCTTGCTGCAGTAGAGCATTGCAAATTGCTTGCAATTTATCCACAGTGATATCAACTGGCAGATCCAACAGACCACCAGGCAGAACTTCGCCAGTGTCCGATTTAAAACGAGATAGAACCCTTTTGACCTCAACATCCGCCGGAGCGGTGTCGGTCTCGTCGTCGAGTTTCCTTTTACTCATCTTTGTAAAATTACAAAATTAAAAGATGTGTATACTTAAAATATTCTTCCCAAAAACATGCCTCGGTGTGTTTAATTCGGCATCTCAAGCACACACGTGTTGTCAGCTGTGGTTCAATTTTAGTTCACTTACACGTGTTAAGATTGGTTAGATGGCAGCAGTGCATTTGACTTTAAATGATGCCGGATGAATGAGTTCTTTCTTTAACTAGGTTTTCAAATCTCAATAAAGAGGCAAAAAGACACAATGGCATCTACTTCATTGGAAAATGTTGAGGACAAGGAACAAGAGGATCCTATTAGATGCATATTCTTTGCTGAATTTCATCATATAGCGGGACCCAAAATTACATGCCAGGTTAGGTCATATATTGTGAAGATGTAAATAATTAAATATTCTGTTTGTGTTTGTAATTTACGGTAATTACATTATTTTACAGGTGCCTGATAATTACATATCGAAGGATATTTTCGACAATGTCAGTGTTTACATCATACCAAAGGCACAATTACAAAGAAGCACCATTACAATGTAAGTTTAAGTAAAAATGCAAAAAAAGTTATCTGGTCAAATTCTTTATATTTTATTTAAGAACTTTCTTTTCTTTTAGCACATTAAAGGACTATAAAATCTTAGGTTTTCCCGTGAAGATTGACGATAAAAAATACGCAAGAAATGCATTTTACTTCAACTTGTGTTTTGTCTGTGATGCAAACGCTCGTACTGTCCATTATGAACCAGTGGTTAAGAAGATGTCGGATTTCTTAGTAAGTTTTTTTATGGATTTTTCTATGTCTTTAATATTCTGAAAGTATAGCAATTTGTACATCTAATTTTCGTGTAATTATCAGATGGCTCTGGAAATAGAGAATTGCTTTCTGTCTGCATCAGATGACAAGACTAGATTGGCAGAGATGCTCGCACAAGTCATGCAGGATTTGAATCTACACAAAATGTGTACATTGACTGGTAAATTTCCTATATATTTAAAATGTTTCATCATGATATGTCATGTGTGATATGTCATGTGTGATATTTTATTAGAAGGAACAATGACATCGCATTTGAAAGTTGTGAGGTTGGCGCCTGAGCCAAAACCAGTTCTTGATCATCAAGTACCAATATTTTTGGAAGACAGGGATACATTCCAGAATGATCAATGGGATTTGACCACACAACAAGTATTGCCTTATATCGACGGCTTTAATCATGTGGCACGCATAGCGGCTGAGGCCGACGTAGAGAATAATTTAGTCAAAAGCTGCGTGCAAAATCTTGTGTACGAAATATTTGACAAGAGAAATAGCATTTCCTTATTGATTATATTATACGTGACATTCTTCTGCTTGCAGATATTACGGAGTTGTAACGCTGATCCCAATATTTCAATATAGTAACGTCTATGCAGTGACTCCAAAATTACGAAAATTGCCGGATGATGTAAAATTACAGGAAAGATGTATAGCATACGCTTCTAAGCTAGGTGAGTGATTTTTCGAACGCGTTATGATTATTGTTTTAAAAGCGCGACAAAAGCTGTAGATTGTTTTTGTTTATAGCTAGACAACCTGCACATTTTAGAGATATATATCGTATGTATTCAAGTATGACTTACGGCGTCAGTATGAAAGACTTGTGTCAACGTCTCAATCCACAAAACCTCAGAATAAATGAAAGAAGATTAGTACAATTTGGCTTGATTGAGGGACTTATTAGAAGGGTATACAATGTGAGTAGCTTTCACATTGCAATGTGTACTGTATAACGGTATATTAATTCAATCATCTCTTACAGTATCCCGTACTTCTTCCTGGCGCATCTTGCAGCGAAGAAGCAAAAAATAATCCAATTTACAAGTATTTCACAGGAACCTACAGCCTTGATGAAATATGCTGTAGCACGGGCCAGTCTGCCGCGCAAATTGAAGATATTATTGAACGTGATCCGAACGTTCTAATGATATGGAAGTGATGTGTCACAAAAAAGACTTAATGAAAGATTGCAAAATTAAATTTTCTATAAACTTGTACATAGCTATGTAAAAATTGAAATATATATATATATAAAAATGCTAAATTTTTTATATATATTATATATAATCTCTTACGTATATGTATAATGAAATCAAAGATATACGTAATTTATTATTTTTTATGTATTAGATTTAAATCTTATATTTATTTCTCAGCATGATGAAATAATTCATTGAATAGTTTCAATCATTCGTTTCACTTCATTAATATAAATATCGGGAACTTTGTTTTCTCTCATTTCTTGGCACTTTCGTTCCATTGCATCTTGTAATTTCTTCTTACGCATTGCAGTTTCAGCACGTATTGCCAGGCCTTCTTCGAACATTTTTTGCCGCTCAACAATGCGTTCTCGTTCTTTTTCATTTACCTATCCAAGCGAAATAAGAGAATAATATAATCAATACTGTGTTGTATGTATAAAAAGTATATATGTATACATATTGTTATATATACCAATATATCAACCAATATATATTTTTTCAGATGTGCGAAGACAAATGATACAAACCTGCTTTAATATTTCACTGCGATGAATTAAAGCCTGTTGCTGCTTTTGCTCGAATTCCTTCTTTTCTCTATAAAAAGCTGTTTGTTGTACACGTACAATTCTCTCAAATTCTCGCCTCTCCCGTTCAATTTCGATGGCTTGCATTATTCGCTTATTATTTATTTGTTCCTCTCTTTCTTTCTGAAGAATTCTTTGAGCTTTCAATTTCTTTAAAGCTTCTTCCTTCTCTTTTCGTCTCCAATCCCGTTCTACCTCTTCCTGAACTCGAGCCGCGTTGATTTCATCAATTTGCGCCTGCAAATTTATCGCCGCGATTTGTTCGCAGTTATTAATAACTTATTCTATTATTTACTACTCATTAAATGTTTCTTTGAAATAAATTATGATATATTGCGTATTAAAAATAGACGTCAGAAAAACAGGACTGATCTATTATGTTCAATGTACGTTAATAGTTTTAATTGCAAAAGAGCATTACGGAGTGCGATGTATGGCACTTAATTCCCTGTTCAACAGAAATAATCACGATAAAAAAAACGCGAAGCGCAATTTCGAAAGGAGAACACGTTGTAGATAGCGAGGCCTGACGTGGCGCTCGTGGATTCATTGACCCTCGACAACAGGTAGTTGAGACACGCAAGGATGTATGTAGGTAATTATAGAAGAAGTATACGGAACGATACGTGCAACGCAATATGATATATCGCGCAAATTATTGCATTTACATTAGCGAAAATTCATGATCTAGTGTTTATAGAATATATTTTGTTGAATTTTATATATATATATATATATATATATATATATGCATACTGCTATAATCTAATGTAACTTATATAATAATAGTGTAACTTACATAATAGATATACTTATGTTGCGAAGTTTTAAAGTTTACATAATACCTGAAGCTCGTGTGCTTGCACCGTTCGCATCGCTACTCTGGTTTTCTCTCGCTCCTTTTTCAATCTTTCTAATCTCTGCTCTTCCGCTTTTTTTGCCTCTCTCTCCTCTTTTATTCGATGATAGTTCTGTATCCTAAAAAGTTAAATTTGATAAGAATCATATTTTTTCAAGGAAATATTAAAGAGATGATTTCAAAGTAGTTAATTTTAAAAATTGATACGTGATTTTTAAAAGCCTTGGAAAAACATACCTTAAATCTATAATTCTGTTTTCTTCCTCTTCCATAGCCTTAAAGTGTTTCAATTGTTCGTTCCCTTCTGCAAGTTCCTGTCGCACTTTTGCGTTTTCAGTCTCCTTGTTGCGTAGCTTCTCAATCTCGTCTTGCTGCCATGCGATATTATTTAAATTGATAAGCCGGCTTTCCTCCTGCTTTCTCTCAAACTGGAGGATCCGTTGTTCCTCGTTTTCTATGATCTGCTCCTTCAAGATCTTAGCAAATCGTAGCCGTTTGGCTGTCTCCTCTTCTTCTTTTCGCGACTCTTCCTTGATTGCCCATCTCCTCTCTTCTTCCATCATGTCGTTCAACCGTTTCTCCTCCTCGAGAAGCTCTTGTCCCATCAATTTCTTTTCTGCTATCTGCAAATAGATAGCTAAATGTATGAAAATTAGACATTACCAAAATGTTATGCCATATGCGGGATTCTGTTATAAAATCGATGATTTACTTGAGCGTCGCGGATAGCTCGGCATTTGGTTTCCAAAATAAGACGATTGCACTTCTGTATCTCCTCCTCTTGCTCTAGACGCATGTTGTACGCCCGCTCGAGGATGTGCATTGTCCTTTTTTTCGCCTCCTCCTCGATCTCTTTCGTTCTTGGATCCTTCTCACGATCCTTTTTCATGTCCATAACGCGAATTGCCTCTTTCCGTGCCAAGCTCTCTTTTGCCAGTCTCTCCCTCTCTTTCTCCGTAGTTTCCACGGCCGTTTGTCTCTCCTCCTTCGTGATCACGCGGCTGCGTTCCTTTAGGTCTTCGTATTCCTTTCTTGTCATGATCTTCGGATAGACCATAGGCTCCTTCGAGGGAATCAAATATTTCCTCGTGCCGCTCTTATCCCTTATCTTCCTGATCTACCATCAATATTTTACAAAACTATCTTAATTTTACAGATGAATTTAAATGGGACATTTCAAAAATTTTTTATTTAATACAGTAGTAATTATAACGAACAAGGAATTAAGTCATATCTACAGTTCGTTTTTTCTTGAGGACAGGATGTAAACCGAATAATTACTTAAGGGGTATAGCCACCCTAGTGGGCATAAAAGCAGCAATAAATCCAAAAGTTTTTTTTAGTTTAAAAAATAATTTAATACACAATCAAATTAAAGCACTGGTTAGTGCATATATTAAAGTCCACAAAAAAATTTTTTTGAATTTTTTGTATCCAAAATGGCGGCGCTACCGATAACAGAATCTAGTATATTTTTTTGGAGGTGCTCCAGGGCTTTACATCTAGCATCCATAAATTTTAACCTAGAGCAAAAAAAACTTTTTTTAATGTACATTAAAATACCTAGAGAAATACATAGAAGTTTGTGAAAATATTGATTTTCAAAAATGGCAGGTATTCATACTTGTATTTTTTGCTAAAAAAGTTTTATGAAAAACTGTTCATAAAATAAAAAATTTTTTATATATCGAAAAATCCTTATGTACTTCTCTGCGGAATGTGTCTGAGAAGTTGCAATTAAAATTTGAACCCATTCGGATAAAAATTATTGAAATTAGTTTTGAGAAAAACTAGTAATACCTCCATTTTGGATAAAAAAATACAAAAAAATTATTTTGTGGATCTTAATATATATCCATTAACCAGTGCTTTAATTTAATTTTATATTAAATTATTTTTTAAACTAAAAAAATTTTTGAATTTATTACTATTTTTATGCCTGCTAGAGTGGCCATACCCCTTATTTATGTAATCGTGGAACAGAGTTCTCAAAATTATTATAAAATTCATATAAAATCTCTATATACAATCCGATAATTACATATGCAACCACGAGAAATCATTGTATAATATATTGAATAAAATCATATATTTTACCAAATGATTTCGTATGTGGTGAAAAAAATTAATTGTAATTAGATGAAATTATATGAAATCATGTAATCTACGGGACAATATTTCAGCTAGTGATTATCCCCTCGATGTAAACTGCGTTACCTCTTTTCCTTCATATGCGCTAATTCTTTTCAGATGAATCGGCCTATTTTCGAGTGTATGATCACACGTCGACGGTAGATGGATCGTGTATACACCCGGTGGAAATCTGGAGTCACCGCGATACTCCAGATTGCTGGATTTTGTCCTCCGTACCACGGTCTTGGTCGACATGATGAACGTGTCAGGATTGCCGGGGAATACCTTCTTAGAGGAGGAAATGTCACCCAGACAACGGCCGCAGGATCTCGTGTGCAGGATCGCGTTCTTTCATTGGGACGCCGCGCTATCGCCTCCGTCTGGAATTGTGCTGAGCGGTACTATTGGTATCAGCGACGATGAGAAAAGGTCCGGAGTAACCTGATAGGAACGCGGGCAACCGCGTCGAGTGAACGTCGTTAACTGTTTGTTGACGAGTAACCGTTCCTTTGTTTGTTCGATAGGAAGAATTATAAACGCCGCATGGGAATACAGGTGGCCGATTGTGTTACCTGCAGGATCACGTTTCACGTCTACTGCGAGCGGATGATGATAACGAGTCATAATCTTGCAGATGAGATACAGTGAAGACCACTAGAAAGATAGTTAAAAAAAATCGTACAATATCCATACAGCATATTAACCCTTACCGTACTAATATGGATAACTAGTGACCGAACGATTCCTGTTCGTGCAAGTTTCTTTGAGTCTTTCGGTAATTATAAATTATATATACTACATTTTATTATTTTCCAAAATAAAGAGTCAATATTTATTCTAGAAAGTTGAAAGTACGTTGGTGAATTTTTAGAAATTTTTTTTATTACCTTGAAGAGGTGAAAAAACGAAATGATTTGAAGTGACCCTTGATGGTATGGATGAGGCACCAAATTGTAGATGGTACGGTAAGGGTTAATATTGAATCAACATCTTTTAGATTGAGAGCTGCAACATTGCAGCAAATTTTGTATCAACATCGTGAAATGTAGATTCTGTGTTGGAAAAACATTAACATTTCAACGTTCAATATTACAACATTTTAGCAACGTTCTTTTAATGTTATATGACGCTGTATAGAATATTCAGTAATGATAGGAATTAATAAAATTGTCATCGGAATACACAAAGTAGTAATTTTGACCTTATAGTACAATTCTAAACGAAATAAGATTTGAATTTAATTTTCGGAGTTTAAGTTTGATTTTTTCCTGTTTGGGGTAGTTCTCTTCAAAACCCTTCACACTACAATATATAAGGTCAAGGTTAACAGACTTGACCCTTGAATTTGAATTCAAATTTTATGTTCAGAATTGTACCATGTTCGAAATTGTACCATCTTACCCTATATGAATTCTCTCCCTCGCAATCGTGAGGAATACATAATAAATTGCATGAAAAAGTACATAGCACATAACGTACCGTTATTCTATCTATCTTATAAAATAAGAATGCTTGCGTGAAAGAGAGAGGCAAACAAAAAAAACGAGAAGAAAAAAGGGGAACTCTCCTTCTCTTTTTTCTTCGTAAGCGATGTTCGTGAAATTACACTTATCGATACGTATGCGTACGCCTATCGCGTGAGCGAAATTAAGCGGAGGCCACGACGATACACTGTAGTCAGATAAGACAGATAAAAACAGGTTCACGCTATCTGAAACGCGCCTGCTTTTTTTTTTTTTTTTTTTTGATGCAAACGATCGATCAATGATTGCTACCGGAAGATAGAAGTAACGACTACGTGTGTACCCCGCGTAAAATCTACAAGTTTGCAGTATGTCTACATTTTTGAGGTAGCCGTAAAGTAAATATCCAAATATTTACGTAATAAAAATTATCACACCACAGTATATCCAACGTTGCAACCCTGTTTGCTGTCGCCCTCACGTACACGATCTCACCCCTACACTTGACCTTCCCCGCCAACAGTTGCCATGAGAACGTAATTCATACTCAAGATAGCTTAGAGCTATATTCTCTTTTCGCATGTAATTTATTTCTCATCAACATGAGTCATCACTTTTTTTTGCCCTTACCCATTATCATTTTCTTCTTGTATTTCTTTTTTTTTCTTAATGTATTTCTTGTCCTTCTTCTTCTTCTTTCTGTATGTAAATTTGCGCGTCGCATCGTATTATATGGGCAAACAGAACATTGTAGAATAATTCGAATCTAATAACTAGGAAATGGCGTATCAACCTTATGGATATAATAATAATTATTTGATCAATATCGAAGGATAGAAGTTTCGTGCAAATTAATGGTTAAGAGTTCTTCGAATAGACAATTCGAGACAAAAGACAATCGATCGTCATATAGAGACGTGCTTTACGTGCTCGTGAGTTAAATATAGCTCCAAGTTTCAATCCTTGATGAGACTAGAGAGGAAGAATAGTCAATCTAATTTGAAAGGATCAGATTGTATGGAGACTTCACGCTTGTAATAACAGAATGTGTGTTCTTCCTTGTGTGAAAAAAATTTTTTTATGAAATATAAAAAGCGAGTATTATGTTTCAAACGCTACCTTCAGTATACCGACTACAATGATAAGTAATTTATCATTTAAGTATACTTACGCTTTTTTTAAACTTTAATGACCGTCAATGAGTTGCTACAAAAACAGTTGATGTTAACAGTCGCTTCACATTAAATATTAAGTAAAAAATATTTATAAATAACACAATATTCTACTTAAATATTCTACTGGAACAATTTGAAACTTAATAGTTGTAAAACTCATTCTTTTTAAAAACAATATTACAAATACAATAGGCAACTACCCAATCAAAAATGATAATGGAATCGACATCGATTCGATGTCGATTCCATTATCATTTCTGACTACGTAAGAGCTAGTACACAGTTATTAATGTACGTTACAATTCTTCTTTATTCTTCACCTGTACATATATTTCCGACGTTTCGGCTGCTTTTTTCAGCCATCTTCATGGTTAACATTAGGCTTAATAATCCAAAAATTTAATGCAATTGTTCTGAATGTAGGCGCAATTAGTCATCCCAGAATAATTTTCCATTTTTTTAAATACTTTTTAATAATTGGTTTTTTAATTAAACAATCAAAGCAATTTACTATTTGCTTCGATAAGATGAATATTATGATAATTATCTGGACAAAAAAGATTCATTCGATCTATCATTTTTCAACTTCGAGGCATATCACTCTATTTCGACTGTGCCACATAATATATTCCAATTTATCTCTTGCATAGAGTATTTATTTGCCTTTGATATTATAAATGTAACTATTTAAATGAAAATTAATTTCTAGATATGATCAACATCTTGCAGATTACGTCACAGTCGATTGTCCAGTCCGCGAAGAGGATTCGCTGACGTTGATGGGTGTAGGTCGTCGCCACCCTCGCCTCACCGTCGTCGTTGATCCAGGGGGAGTCCTAACGACGACAGCCCCCACGGTAACGACCTCGGCGTACCACGTGGCGCTGCTATGTTGTACCTCAACGCGCCGATCACACTCGCGTGCTGCACACCGGCTTCGACGCATCGGTCTGTCGCGTCGCGTTGCGCGCGATACATCGACGTCGCCGCATCATCGTCGTGGACATGAAATTACATACGGCAGATTATACAGACGGGACAGTCCGAAGTACGACGTGATGGATTATCGATAACATAAATTTACTACATCTCCTAGTTTATAAGTAGGAATATCATCTCGGAGTTAAACGCTAAAATGAAGGTTCAATGGAGATTAATGAAAATTAAATATCAAACCTTGTCATTTTTTTTCAATTCGTAAATGTTATAATTAGTTGAGTTTTGAGTGATGGAAAAAGTACTTCAGTGATTGGAAGATTTGACGCGTTTGCTCAATTGGAAGTGAATTTTTCGATGTGCGGTCCGAGTGAACGCGAAAGTCATCCGGATGAGCTGATGACGCCTGGATGGAATCGTAGGTCCACCGTGACTCCCACGAACATAGCGCAGATCTCCTGGCAGGATTCCATACGTCCGAAGGATAATGGTCTGATCAGTGTCATCGTCATCAAGGAATGATAAGCAAAGCGGATCGTTCTGAAACTCGATCTATTAAGTGAGTGCTCTTTTTTATTTAGAATGTATATATTCAATAATTATTATTCACTATTACTCTATAGCTTTATGTAATCCAACCTTGACAAGTTAAAAATAAATCTTCTTGACAGTTTTCTTATTAAAGTATCCGGTTCTCGATGAATGATCGTCTATTAGGTAAATCACATTCTCGAAATGGGCACTTAATTTTTCAGCTTGTTTATCAAAGGAACAATTACGCGTAAGCAGATCGATATAATTCAAATTACGGAAATACCTATTATCTGTTTTTATCTTATTCTCTAGTATTTTGCCGCTCGACAAGAATTCGAAGAATATTAACGCGAAATCGCGCGGTTAGTCAGGTCCGCGAAACTTTTCAATCGATATAGCTTCTATAAGCGTATACATTATAAGCGCAGATAGATTGTCACCGGTAGAGCTTCCAGGAAGAGAGCGAGCCGACGATCTCTTCGAGAGCCGGCCGATCTTGTCCGGATTTCGTCGATATTCGCAAAGGAGAATATGTCGATGACCCTTATATACCCGGACGTAGATATCGCCGACGCAGCAAAGGCATACGTTTTGCTGTAAAGATCTATCTATAGACATATAGCATTCGCATCGCTGCACGTGTCGTTGTCATAACAAAGAAAACGGCTGCTATATCTTTTTCGTTATCATCGCCCATTGTTCATTATCGGTTAATTAACGTTGGACGTGGCACGACATTTAGACATCGTTTTCTAATTAATTATACGTTTGTACTTTTCTGTCCTGAGAATGGTACCAATATGGAGCGTGACGTAATGTTGGATATTTTCGTAAGTAATCCTTCGGGACGAGCGTGCGATCGAAAGGGATCCTCCTCTTCTCTCTTCGGAAACTATATTACGTTCGCTAGAAAGTACCACTCAAAGAAACGACGCTCTCTCGGACGCCAGGTGGGGTAGCACAAGGTTGCACTACGTACACTAACTAAGCTAGCTTATATAACGCAGTACTACAAAGAAGATACCTGTAAGTGGACCGGTAAATTATGAAAGAACCTCTTTTCTCTCTGCGAAAGGGTTCTGTCGCCTGGTTATACGCGTCACGCTAACATTATCAGGTGGGGTGCATGAAGCATACATCCCCTTTGTATTGACGAGGCGCTCAAAAGTTTTCCGAGCCGGCCACGACTTAGAAAAAGCCGTAGAAATTTTATTTTATTTTATTTTTTTTCTTTAGCGACGACGTCGGAACGAGTTCTCCAACTTGGAATGCCGTTGTTACGACGAGTTTTATGTGCACTTGCGAGACTCGTCGATCTAGCCAAAGCCCTGTAAAAACAGATCTAATAAAAAAAGATAGTTTCGCTTGACGTTGATACTATTTACTTCTTTTTGTTTCGAGGAGATCAATGTCCAGAATCTAGTTTACGATTTAAGACGATAATGATGACTATATAAAATTATATTTACGTCGATACTCATAGAAAATACAAATCAAAACGGAGAGAAGGTGCGCGTTAAGTTTTACGGCGGTACCAGCCGCGTTTTTATCGTCACGTACTTATCGTTAATCCTTGAACGACCGTACAACCGCATAAAACCGTAGATAAGTAAACCATTAGCAACTTTGTTGCCTGTAATGCGACCTAATATGTTTTACGATGGTTGGTAAAATAAGCATTGAGTATTGTACAATGGTTTTCACAGCGACATGAAAAAAAAAAAAGACTTCCGGAACTGAATCCCCTAAGTTTCGAGGACTCCTAAACTTTCTTGGTTTGACCTTCAAAGAATAAATTTCTCGGGAATGTAGTGTCGCGTAGGCGTGCGACGGAGCTGAAGAAAAAAAAAAGGTAGTTGCGTGGAGACATCAACGTGATCGACTTGCGTGTCCCTTCTCCGATCGTCCTTCCGTCTGCGCCAGAGGATGCGCGTCCTGAACGGCCAATTGAAATACGCATGTCGCATCGAAGGGCTCCCGAAAGAGAGCCAGCCGACACGCGTGTGGTGTTAAATAGAGGGGGAAAAATATATTGCTCTATCGCTTCGCCGGCCGGCTGGCTCCTTCGCATGACAGTCTATATTACAGTTTGTATGACACACGTGAGAAAGTATTGTGGACGTCGTCTCTGCGCGTAAGATGACGTTAACCGCGGCTCGGTGGATCCGTGTGACATTGAATGAACAAGAGGATAGCCGAGTTTAGATGATTTATCGTCGCTGTAAAAGTTCCGAATAGATTTTAGAGGTATCATCAAAAATTGTGAAAATTTGTGCAAGTTTTCGTATAAATTGGAATGGAAAAAGAGAGGAGGATAAAAAGAAGGTGCAATATTATGACTCAAAGGAAATAGATGACTATAAAAGAAAAGAGAATAATAGAAGAGAAGGAGAGCAGCAAGTTGTGTGATCTTTACCTTATCGTAGGATCGGTGACGTCTCCGATGAGTGGGTAGCTGACACATAATTCCTGCCGCAGTGATATTGGTGATGTAATTCAGTGTAGAGTATACATTAACTCGTAGATGCTAACGATTGAAAGCAACGATAGAAAGATAACGAGAAGTAAACCTGCGTTCGTGAGCTCCGTCGTTATGTAGCAAAGGAATATCTGTTTTTGATCTGATATGAAAATTATGAAATATAATATACATGTCTTAACATATCTTAGTATCTGTAAATTAAATGTAATAGTACCTTATCTGTGTACATTTTGATGTCGTCGTGTCGATGTCATAATTTTGTACAATTGTACTATATTCATTTAACGTCGCCAAAGATAATTTGTAAAAGTAATTTGCACATCCGTACTTCTTTCATTACCAAAATTGAGAGCGTGACCTCGATAAATGGGAATAAAGTTTCCTGACTCGTAACATTAAATATTTTTTAAATAATTCTTTAACAAGTTCTATCATGTTTTTTACCTGAAAGAAATGACATAAAATTTAAAAATATGTATATGTATAAACGAACATAAAGAAAAACATCATTTGCGAAAAAGGAAATGTTTTTTAAAACATGTCATAATGTTCATTATATACACATATAAAATCATAAAATTAAAAACGTTATTTAATAAATATAATTATTAATTATATATATATAATAATACAGGACGCAACTTAAATTAGAAGTAAATGGTGAAAATTAAAAAGAACATTGCTCATACTTTTATCTTTATTTTTAGTTTAAATTATTTAATTTAAAAAAATAGAAAAGTCGCTTACGAGTCATTTTGTAACTATAATATAATAGCTAAATAACTGTAAAAATAGATATCGTTGAAGGTTTTATAAATGTGTGCAAAATACCATCAATTTCATAATCTAAACTATGAGCTCGTTTCTATTTTCGTACTGGTTCTGCACTACCGGTAATTTTGGTTAAACGTTTCATTATCATTCAACAATTATATTCGCAATGTTAAGTTAAATATACGGTAATTACATCTCATGTACATGCATGTGCATGTTGTAGCGAAGAAAGTTTTTAGTAAACCTTTTTTTTTTCAATTTTTGATCGACATCACGAGGGGTTCGCTTTCAACTTCTTCGGCGCGACCGTGAATTTCCATGCAAGAAAAAAAAAGAAATGCACGTTTTGCGTCCGACAACAGAAAGAGAAGGTAGGGCAAGGGAGGCGTGCATCGCGTGCGAAACGTAATTTCTCCCTTTTTCGTGTGTTCTGTTACCATAAATGCAGAGTGAAAGACACTCGATGCACGGTGCGTACGAGAAACGATCGATGAGAATCGATAGGAGACTTCTGAAAAAAAAAGAAAAAAAAACACCATATAGAATGGTTGACATGTAGCGCACGAAGCTTTGCAATTATTGTTTTCCCTTTCGCGAGCGCGAGCGTCTCTTTGCTCCCCCATATATATTATTTGTATCGCGAGACTTTGTTCAACTTCATCGACCAAAACTGTTAAAGTATACCGTTAGCTCTTTAATACTTAATTGCCCTTCTTTCAACCCTCCCCCACCCTCTTTCAACCACAATTATTACTACAGCGCGTGTCTCGCGAATGCTAGGGAGGAGAATGCCGCTCATCTGAATAATTTTAGATGGACACGAAATGTTCCGGCGAACCATTTATCGAACTTTCGGAGAAGTCCTCGAGTCTCATGTCACTCGATCATAACGCATAAGAAGGATGCAATCGCACAATCAACACTTGGCCATCGCGCTAAAGTCGCGGAAGAGGAAGACAGATAAATCCAATCAGACGCTTGCACTTAGAGCCCATTGGCCCAGGATGACGATATCCAGTAGTAAAACACGCGACGAGTCTAATGATACCGAGAGGAGCTTGCCACGATTCGGTGAATGCTCCACAATTATCGATGCGAACGATTCCAACGTCATCGCCTGCGATATCGTCGAACTCTTCTGCGAGAACAGCGACAATAGTAACGAAGAATTAAGGACGGCTTGTCCGCGGATTTCCAGCTCGACGGAGCTAAAAGATGATGAGGTCGATGTGTGCGCCACATGCAAGGATTGCGTGGAGTGTCAACAGCAGCAGCAGGACAGTGTCGCCGCTGCCACGACGATACGCAAGACTGAAGAGGACCTGATGAGCGACCAAGACGAAGAACTGGCGGAACATCTGGATTATTATGAGAGTGACATCGACGTAGAGACGGCCTTCACATCGAGCACAGTCGTCTCGACAGAGCATGAAACAGCACCAATTCTCGTGGATCTAACTAGCGAGGAGTCTAAGCAAGCTACCTGGAAACAGACAATTTTAAAACGGTTCAGCAAAGCCGAAGAAAACTCAGAAATGTCGGGTGAGAACGTGATAATGAACAACGATATGTTACCTAAGTAACGTCGACGATCTATAGCTGCGATATCGAATATATGTTCAAGTGTAGATAATATATTGCCACAATGTACGCTACGTTTAGAAACAATCGCATAAAATGTAATTACCTTATCTTCGCAAAAAATCAATTAGTACAAGTATAAATAAACCGGTCGAATCTTCATTATTTCTTCAATGTACAGCTTTTAACATTCGATTACGTGCAAGTATAAAAAGAAATTCGTGCTTCCCCTTTCATTCACGGCCATTCTCCAAGGAATGTAGAATCTGAAGAAATATTTTAGTATAAAAAGTTTATATCAAAAATATTTTTTATGGGTTTTTTAAAAATATTTATCTTGAGAATTAAAGTTTTTGACGCTACAAACTAAATTAGTGATGTTAAAAACTAGATAAAATTAAATAAAAATTAATGAAAATTTCGTTCAAATCAATTTAAATTAATTCTTAAAGACTCCTTAATGATACAAAATGGTTAGATACAACAGGGTAATAGAAGTCAAACACGGTAATTTTTGTGCAAACCCAACGGTTAAGAAAACAACTTTATTAATAATTCATCCGCTTAGCTTGTTTGTTAACCTTTTAGTTTGCACAAGAATTACTATGATTTACTTGACTCCTATTGCCCTGTTGTATCCAACCTTCAAAATTGTATCCAATTTTTTATTTCAAATCAATTTACATTTGTTATCTCGATTAAATAGTCTTTCGAAACATATATTGTTCGAAATCATGCTCATTTAGGACTTTATTCGCTTAGAAATAGATTCTAAAAAGATAGTGTGCTGAATTTCATTAATATTATTAAAACGAGTGGCTTTTTTGAAAGTAAAATTGAAATTAACATTTAAAACACACACAAAAGACTATTTTTAAAAAAGATCTAATTAAAATACGTTATCAAATGAGAATTTCTTTTAAAGTGATTCCGGACATTTTAGAGTAGGTCGTGTGTTCCTCTGTGAGGTATATCTAATTATAAATTCCACTCTTTTCCAGAACCTCGCATCATGATAGCCGACAGTTCTAGCAGACTGCAACAACGCGGTAGCACAGGCAGCAGTTTGGCGACCGCCTTGAGGGATCGTGGTCCTTGCGTGATCCCCGTGCAGCCTAATCGCTCCCTACCGATCCGACCAGCGCCGCCGACACCGACGAGGTCAGCGTCGATAGTAACGTTGCGGAAGACACGCTCGCCAATTCTCAAGCTGTCGAAATCCGCGAGCTTGGACGTGGTCGAGTTGCAGTCAAACGTATCTCCAAACAGCTCCTTGACGAGCGAATTGAACGAATTCCCTTTCGGGCAGCAGGATGGGAACGGAAACGGAATGATGCTTACGGGCGAGTTCATCGATCGCTCGGATTACATTCTTCCAGACATGACTAATGTCGTGCAGGTAGCACTGGGCATATTTCTTGTTCTTTTTTCCCTTTCAAAAAAAAAAAACGATTATTTTTTAGTATACTATACTTTTAACAAACAAGAGAATTTCGATCCGTAGACAATGCTTGCTTTTGATTAGTCAAATTTAACGTAGATCATGTAGAGGACAATAAAGCCGTAATGACAAATCAATATTATTTCGTAAACCTACCCTCTATAATAATTTAAATATGCAATATGTATCAAGTTATTTGTAGATTAAATAATTACTATAGAGGGTGGTCTTACGAAATAATATTGATTTGTCATTGTGGCTTTATTGTCCTCTACATGATCTACGTTAAATTTGACTAATCCAAAGCAAGCATTTTCTACGAATCGAAATTGGAAATTAAAATTAACTAAGAAACGGAAGAGCATAAAACCACAGCACAAGTTGTTTTATGTGATATTTAATCTATTCAATATTTCAAAATTAGACGTTTCGGCCATTATCTGACCATCTTCAGTAATTACAAAATAAATAAATGCATAGGATACCAAATTATAAACATCGCCATCATTAATCAATTATATATACATAATGTCGATACGTTTTCAAGATGATATTCGATAATTTGTCTGTCAAAGTGCCTACGATGAAGTAGAAATGTTAACAAATTGTGGGAAAAAACAGAATCTGGAAATTCTCTTGATTGACACACGATTCGAAACAATTTCAATAAACCTCATCCACCACAGAACACATGCGCACGTATAATACGGATAAGATTTGGAAATTTGACTAAATTTGATTAATGATGGCGATGTTTATAATTTGGTATCCTATGCGTTTATTTATTTTGTAATTACTGAAGATGGATAAGATTTGAAAATTTGACTAAATTGATTAATGACGGCGATGTTTATAATTTTGTATCCTATGCGTTTATTTATTTTGTAATTACTGAAGATGGCCAGATAATGGCCGAAACGTCTAATTTTGAAATATTGAATAGATTAAATATCACATAAAACAACTTGTGCTGTAGTTTTATGCTCTTTCGTTTCTTAATTCTTATTATTAACCATTTGCTTGTTGATTATATTAAAATTAACTATCAACACAATCCGCTTTAATTATGCGACGTTGTTGACATTGGTAATGGTTTGCACGTTACAGATTACGAAAGAGGTCAACAGCGTTAAAAGAAAAAACAACGAAGATCGGGATAAGGAATATGAGAAAGAAATTACCAAGGATGTGAAAAAGCGGAGAAAATCCCACGAAGTCGACGCCCATGTACGCAACGAACGCATCAAAAATATTTTAAAAGAGTACTCCAAAACTTATTCCGGTAATTTGATCGACAAAGGGGAAAAAAAATTACAGCAACATGTAGTAGTGAGGCTGTGGGATTCTCGTCTCGGGATACCTGACAAAAGATTCTCGTCACCGGTGGAGGTGTCAACGACGGAATCGGAAGCAGAAAAGAAGGAAATCTGCAACAAAGTCGTACCGCCTTTAAGACTGAAGAAGATTGTGCGTGAAGGTACGGTATTTAATGTATTCAATGTTTAATTAACATTTCTAAAGAGTAACATGAATAAATTTGTCGATATTTAATTTAGATTGTTTATCGAAATTCTTGTACAAAGAAATTCTACCACGAGGTACTTAATTGGTGAATTTTTCATTCTATAATTTAATAAAAAAATATTTCACTCAATGCACTCAAGAAATGTAGGTTTCTTTATTATTTGTTTATTTTTATCCTTAGCGAGCACCACTGACGAATATCGACATAATATCGAAGTAAACTCTGAGATAGGAAGCGGGTCCAATTATCGCATTGTCACCGGCGCCACGCCACGTCCGGAATCTCCGTCCGGATACTCCACTACTTCTTTTTGGAGCAGCGAAACCTCGGAGAACGAGTTCGAATCGTCGGATAACACGCAGGATAACAGTCGGCGATCTTCGCCGAAGAGTGATGGCTACAAGATCAAGTACCGCCGCAACCGGTTGCGCCAGAAATTGCGGGAACTTCGCGGGAAAGCGCTGGAACTCTCGCGGGAGATGACTGCGTGCAATAATGCCGCCGATACGAGTCCGCAGCGCAACACCCGGCTGCGGCAGATGATGAATTGCTACGAGAAACAAATCGAGAACATCTCGAAGCTGTTGTGCAAGTTGTCCGCCTCCATTCCGCCGACGACCGACGACGTCGTTGTTGATCTTGACTATGAGAACGAGCTGAACGACAAGCGCATATCAGCTGAGGAAACTGCTGTTGACAGTGATGTCGAGCAGGTAAATAGAATATGATAGAAATTGAAAATAAAATGCTCTTCTCAAAATAAAATAAAAAAGGATGTTAAAAAGAGACCGATTTTACCCGAAAAAGTATAAGGAAAGGAATAGTGTTTTTTGTAGATTTTGACTTCTTCAATATGATAAAGTTATTAAAAAGTTCGTGATGCTTGGGAAATACCTCGAAAATTAAGCACGACTATTGAAATTTGGATAAATATACCATGTTTTTTTTTGTGCTCAATTGTCGAAGTGTTCCCTAAACATTACAAATTTTTAAATAATTTTATCGCATCCACACAAAACATTACAGGAGGCCAAAATCTACAAAAAAAAAAACTATTCCTTTTAGACCCAGTTTACACAACTCATGGTTAACTCTTAACCGAGGTTTAATCTTATTTCTCATCTCTTTCTAATGCTAGAATTGGAAAAAGATGAGAAATAAGTTGAACCTCGATTAAACCGATTAAACCTCGGTTAACCGTGAGTTATGAAACTAAGCCTTAGTTACTCCTTTTTAAACAGAAATCGGTCCCTTTTTAACATCTTTCTTTCTTTCTTGCTGAAAAAAAGATCGCCCTTCCTCGAGTTGTAATTCGATAGATGAAAATGTATGTTGTCAAAAAATCGATTGTTCGTCAATTGTTTCATATGATATCATAAATACTAATTAATATATTTATGTTGAAAAGATGAATGGAATATCCAGAAGCAGCGTTTCTCCATCTCCTTCACCGGAACCACCGAAATTGTCGCCGCGTTCTCCCATCGATTACGAGAAAGGTAAATCGCCCGACGCGGTGAGAGACAGTCCACCAGTATTACCGAGAGTTTACATAGCAATCCAACCGACTGCTCTCGAATGTTTGAAGCAAAATTTGATCGTCACCAAAAGCTGGCATAAAGGCGACAGCTCGCCGAGCTCGCCAACCGAGAAAGAAGTCAAGGTGAACGATACGGATCAAACGATAATACACGATGTAACAATGCCAGCTATATCTCCGGTTTCATCGTCCGAGTTTGAAGATCCAACAAATAGTACGGCGGAGTGGAACGAAGAAGAAACTTTGTCGAAAATGAAGAATCCGGAAATCGAGGAGAAAATTCCGGAGGATACTAAAACGTTTAGCGACATTGAGGAACATCGACAAACGATACCGATGGTGCCTTCGGACAGCTTTCTGAGTCCGACAATGGACCTCGAAATAGATAGAAGCGGAATGAGAGACATGAAAGAAAGACCTGTCGCTCAGAAACATCTTGACGAAGTAACACAGGAAACCGAAAACAAACAAGTCGCCTGCGAGAAACAGAAGCTGGAACAGAAATCGAACGAAGCTTTACCATCTAATCCATCGATCGTAAAAGATACTAGGAAAACGATGAAATGCGGAACTTATTCAGAAGAGAGAATCAATGTTAAGAATAGAGTAGTCACGAGTACAGTTACAGCTGCACAGGAAGAGATGATCAGACAAGTACCCGCCGCCAATGTGACTAACATCTTGCAATTACAGTCGAATTATTATGGCTCGTCTGTCGCACGCGAGAACGTCTTTACAGATGTTATCCAAAATTCGAGAGACGTGCAGAAGGTAATCTGTAAAAAATTATGGATTAATAATGGTTACAACACACAATTGCCGTAAAATATTGAACTCAATAAAATTGCATGTACCATCTACATTTCTATGAAAAATACCATTGTGTGAAACAATCTATATTAATTTATTGTTAGTTAATTTTTTTTATTACCATCGTATCTCATATTTTTTCTTGTAAAATCTACAAATTATTATACGTAATAATTTAATAATTGCCCTGTATTATGCCATGCTGTTATTAATTATTAACAATTATATATTTTTTTCTTTTTATCAATGAAAAACTTGAGCATTTACAAAAAATAATTTTGATCCGAGTTAAAACGTATTTTGCGTAATTTTAGGTAACATCAAGCATGAGTCAATCTGCTGCCTTGGATCCAGCAGTACCCTTGAATTTTACTCAATCTGGATCTACTGTTAGCAGCTCAAATCAACAATGTATCGTGTAAGTATAATATATGACGTGTTACATAATTCTAAGTTTGATCTATATATATGTGGAATTTAAAATGTTCTTTCACACAATCGATGTATTAGTCTGCCTAATAGCTGCAACAGAGTCACTCAGGAGAATACCAATCAGCGAAATGACGGAAATCGTATTATGACGGAGCAATTTCCTACGCTGGGTAATTGGGTAGCGCGAATGTCGAAGAAACAAGCTACTAAATCGAAATCTAAATTACAATCTGGAATAAATTTACCAACCGCATCAACGGCGGAGGTCGCTCGCGTAAGTTATAAAAATATTTTCACCAATTCGTTCGATGAATTATTTCGATGAATCATTTTTTACTAACGAATTTTTTACTGTTCCTCCGCAAACAGGTTCCCGGAGTGGAGGCGCAAAAGATCCGCTCAAATGCACCAAGTAATGCGACTCGAAACAACATAGTCAACGTAGCGCCGCAATGGAATACGGAAAGGTGGCAGCGTCAGCAGTATCAGCAACGTCAGCAACAAATGTATACATCATCAGTTATACCTCCAGTGAGACCGGGCATCTGTCCACCTATCTCAGTTACCCAGTTCTATCCATCGAATTATACGGTAAGAGATAAGAAGATCAATGGACTAATCAATATATAAACGTAACGCATCTACTAGATATCGATTTTATTTCACAATCGCTTAGAGAACTAAGTATCTAATCATAATATATGTAGTCATCTCATCATTCAATCATTTAGCTAGTTTACCGTTGCAGATCGAACCTTACGGTGCGGCTTTTGGCTACCACTCAGCGGTATGTCCTTACGGCGATTATCCCTATCACTCACGCCTGCACGCTACCGCACCGCCAATAAGCGGCTACCAATTAGGTCCTTTGCAAGATTCGCACGCAGCTTCACTCCGTCAGATGCAACATCACGACAAGCGTTATCCTACTCATCTGCAGGATACGGCGTCTCGTCACTTTACCGCGGATCTCCTCAAATATTCCGGTACTTTATCCGCGGGCGGCTATCAGCCGGCAGCTGCCGCTGCTGCCGGGTTGGACTACGATCGTCTGAGGACGTCGACAGCTGCTACGCAAAACAGTACCACGTCGACCTGTTTGCCACCACTGCTGTTACCGCCACCTCCACCGTTAGTAGCCTCCGCGCAGCAATCTTTGGCACGCACTTCCTTGGCTGGCTACCCCGCGAGCAATGGTCAATGCGGCAGAAATAGGATGATCCCGGATGTCGTTGCTGCAGCGGCAGCTGCTGCGGTGGTTGCGGCAGCTTCCTTCGGCCGACAGCGTGGTACGCTATCATCCTACGGAAGAACTGACACAGAAATGGTATCTGGAGGAATCGGCGGTGTCATGGATAACGAATCTTCGCAGCTGATGACGAATAGAGTGGCAAATCGCGAACGTTTACCACAAGAACAGGTGCAACCAGTCGGTGGCGTCAATGTAGACTCGCGATTGAATAATAATAGTTATCGGCAATTGCAAAATTTAATACTGGATAGATTACCTTACGTGAAAGCGGATGATACTTATTCTCAATCTACAGCGATGTATGACGACAACGCACAGGAGCCGACGGTAGCATCCTCAGTGCCCACGTCGACGTACAAATCCGCTACGATATTAGCATCCAATAACGCGTCCAATAACGCGTTGGTCGCCAAGGCACCCGTGCGGAAAGAGAATCGTAACTGCGAAACGCCGCATCTGGGTAAGGTGAATCGTACTCTGGAAACTACGAGTAATCTGGAGTGCTCCAATTGTGGCCTCACCGGATCCATGTTCAAGTGCCTAGGTTGCGAAACAGCCTTCTACTGCGACGAAAGATGCCAAACTCGTCACTGGAGTATCCATGTAGAAAAATGTCCCAAGAGGATGCCCAAGTTAAAAAAACTTGTCTGAAAATTATCATAGAAACTATAAGGCAATCGATAAATAAATTGTCTGTAAAATATTAATGAGCTTGTTCAATAACTACAACAATAATCAAGAAAAATGAACGATATACAAAATGTGTTATTGTTTTGATATTCATATATTTTTGCCCCGATAATTTATGTATCTCTAGTCAATGTATTATAAATTATAACGAATGCGAGTTCTGTCTTAACAGTCGCATCGGATTTACACCACGAATGTGATAAAGTGTGCCTGGTCGTAAGATAAACGCTTACTGTAATTTTATGGTACTTTGTTCACAGTCTGATGTTCTGCTTTGTAAATTATGAACTGCGAAATACAAAAAGTTCAGCGCACCTCGCATTATATCTTATCTATTATTATACGGTAAATGGCGTATGTATTGTGCAATAGCTATGATATGGAAAGTATAAGCTCATCGATATATTACATGTTGTAATGTAACAGATGTTACGAACGTGCTACCTCTCATGTACCTTACAGTCATAAGTCGTTACAGTATAAGTCATAAAAATTGCATTCGACTGCAATTTCGTTCTATTAAGACTCCTGGTTCTTCATTGCAATTATGTTGGATTATAGTATCAGAAACGAGAAATTATATGAATTTTAAAAGTAAAATTTACAATGAAGTAGGCAAATAAGAAGACGATATAATATTTCATACATAAATTTCATACATATTTTATATTTAAGTAAAAAAGTAAAATCGAATGTTTTATATATAAAACTTTGCGTATGAAATATAGCGTCGTAATACTCCAATTTGCCGATTTTATTGTATATTTCATTTTTAATATTAAATCTTGTTATATATATATATACTTTTTCTCTCAATATGAATTTTTTACAATGTGAAAATTTCTTATCATCGATATCTTACTCCAACATGATTACAACGAGGGGCCTTGCTGCAAAGTAATTTGAAAAATAATTTAAATTATTAATGGAAAATGTGTGTCTAAAAACAGCTGATAAAATATTATCATTTTTATGAATATATGTACTTAAAAGTCGCGTATCTGTAAGAAATAACGCTTACTATACACACACACATATATATATATATATATATATATATATATGTTCTAATGCTTTTTAATTGTTATATAATCATAATCAATTTTTTTATACTTTTATAACAATTTGTAAAGAAATTACAGCACCGCAGTTTTATTAAAATGAATAAATGGCAAATAAATTGATGGAAAACAAACATATTAATTTTCTCATATAAATACGTATATAAATGTAAATATTTATTTAAGGAATATTAAAAATATCAAAATAAAATTTAACAAATTTTAGATATTATCTATCGATTAGAATAGATTACACATTTGATACATACATATGTATACCTCCGTAAATATATATCATAAATATATCCATAGATATATACCATATGTATATATTTATGGACATCATAGAAAGACTCTTTATATACAATTAAAGTTTAAAAGTAAAGCTTTGCTGTGGCTGTTGTGTAGCTATTTGATTTAAGAATTTGTGAGCTTCTTGATAGTGAGGACTTGTTTCCGTGACAACTTTCTCCATCCAAGCAGTCAGACGTGGTCTCCCTTTTTTCGGATCGTAACCGGCCATTCCTACAAGAAAAGAATTCTTGATTATTCAAATCTTAATCACGGCGTACATCATATTGCCTGAAATTGAAAAATTTATGTAGCTTACGCGGTTGTTCCAATTCACAAGCACAGAATATATCAGCCACGCTAATCGTGTTTCCTGTCAGAAACGGCTTATCTTTCAGCCATACAGTCTCAATAATGTCAAGACAATCGTTCATACGACTTTCCAATTCGGCTACCTTTTCCGGTTTTGGCGGCTTACCTCGCATTAGCGGATTAAGAAACTATTTTTAAAAAATATGTTTAAATATTCAGCGTGTAAAAGAATACTATTTTTAAGGAAAAAAAAGCATTTACTTTCGCTAAAAAATACGCTGCACAATGAAGTCTTGTGTTGAGATGCTGCCACTCGAGATATTCATCAACCTTCGCTTGTTTTTTCGAATCAGAAGGATACCAATGATCGTCCACTTTAAATTCTCGGCATATGTATCGCGTAATCCCTACACTAAAACAATTAAAGGCTGTTACAAACAATATTAAATAGAGATATTTTATTTATAATTCTATTAGGTGTTAAACTTAATTCCTGCCGTTTTTCGTTTACCTTAATCAAAGTAATTTCCTCCATTTTCTACTTTATTACTAATTAATAATACTTTGATTGAGGTATTTCCCATCGAAACAAATCAATTTTGGAGACGAAAAACGGCAGGAATTAAGTTTAACACCTAATATGTTACTCTGTGGAAAGAATAATACCTTTCACCAAGGTTGAAATCATCGTGCTGTATAACAGGGACTTTCTTATATGGATTGATCCGTTCAAATTCTGGAGTATATTGTTCGAGATTCTTCAGATTTACAATCTTCTTTTCGAACGGTATATTCCACGTTTTGAGAAGTATATATATTGCTCTCGAAGGTTGCGAGAGTAAATCGTAATACAACTTCAAAGTCATGATTCAGAAAAAAATTCTAAGAAAGAATAAAAATTAAAAGAAATAAAGGAAACTTTCAATTAGAGATAAAACGTCTTAAGCATTACTTTTGTACTCTTTTTAACCCTTCACGTGTAATCTCGATTTTTTTGTCCAGCACAAGTTTTTTTTACTATTCTAGATTTTCAAAAAATATGGAAAAATTCAGGATTACTTTTCAACATCTTTATTACCAAATAGTTTTTACTTAAATGTTAAAATCTTTATTTAATAAAAATTAAAATTTAAACAAAAATGAAAAAATTTGAGAATAAAATTTTTTTTGTGTCAGAAAATTACAGATAAAGTAGAACGGAATCTTAATATAAGACATGCGCGTGTGCACATTTATGCTTCGTAATTCATGAAATTTAAGAATTCATAATTTGCCCGTCAATCACTTTGAAATAAGATTATCCGTATTGAATAAATTTTAAATTAGCCTCACAATATGCTGTATACGTTGCAGCGTTATTACAAATTTGCTTTGAAACTGATAATTTGTTTATCATATTTAAGGTGACACTGCCATTTATACGTAACCAAAATAATCTATTTTTTTTTTTTTTTAAGAAAGGGCCATGTAGTATTGCATTGTTAATTATTAGATGTTGTAATTTTAAGGATTTATGCCTGTATTCAGACTTTTTAAAGCTTCCTTAAATTTATCTTTAAATATTCAGTAGCCAATAAAATAATTCATATCTGAAGATAATTTAAGGAAGCCTTAAATATATAAGGCCCAGTTTCACAACTCATGGTTAACTCTTAACCGAGGTTCAACTTATTTCTCATCTTTTTCTAATTCTAGAATTGAAAAGAGATAATGAATAAGTTGAACCTCGGTTAAGAGTTAATTTATTATTATCAATAATACATTATCGATCTATAATCGTCTCTATAGTTATCAAAGATATCTGACGCGAACTGACAAAATCCACGCAAGCAATGAGTTTTCATTTCATTTAATTCCAAGGCTGCCGAGTTTTTATTGCGATAACCAGGCAAGCGAATTGAATGAAGTGAGTTGTACGTGGACCGATTATCGCTCGTTATTTGACACCATTCGCGGATTACTTGCCACTTAATTCACGCAGGAGAAAACTCACTCTACAGTCTACTCGGCGTTCAGACTTAGGACTAGTCAAGTTCAGACTGGGAATGACGAAGCAAAATAATTTTTTTAGATCAGTTGTGAAACTGGTTGTGAAACTAGTCAGATCTTATATTCAAGATCGTCTCAAGTACGGTCTTAAGAAGTCACGAACCAATCAGAAGGCTGCATTATGGGCCTTCTATAATAAGCCGCAAGTCAGAAGTTCTAAGCGATCTTAAGTCATAATCGGTGAAGTTGGCCAATAGTCAACTTGAACGACTTTGTTAAGACTGGTTAAGACTTCTGACGTTCTGACTTGCGACTTAGGCCCAGTTTCACAACTGACGGTTAACTCTTAACCGAGGTTCAATTTATTCATTATCTCTTTTCAATTCCAGAATTGGAAAAAGATGATAAATAAGTTGAACCTCGGTTAAGAGTTAACCATGAGTTGTGAAACTGGGCCTTATTGTAGAAGGCCTATTAGCGTCTTAAGACATTACTTAAGACGGCCTTGAAATAAGAATCGACTGTGAATACCGGCCTATGAGTGCATCCACAAGCACGACCGCTCACTAAACTCTGACATCTGATTGGCATATTCCATTAGATCTAATAATACAGACCAAACAGGTACAAGAACTTACTGAGCGCTCAGTGAGTAGTTGTGCTTCTGGACCTTATGAATACGAGCATTGTGTCATCTGTGAATTATCAGCTGATCGAAGAAATTAATAAAAAGAAAAATTCAAATCAACAAGCAGATTATAATTTCTGCCGGCTTTGATAAACAACAGCGAGATTCACTCAATGCTTGCGACAAACTCAACTAATATTTTTTTTTAAACACAATGTAATATTTTTTTCTTTAACATGTACCAAATGTTAAAGTTTTAGTTAATTTCTAAGCGGTGTCTCAAGCTATTTCAGTCGGTCTGCCTGAGAGATGATATTAGAACGACCTTTGACCTCAATCGGAAAAGCACAACGGTACGCTTTTTTTTTATAAATAATTTAGCGACTACGTATAACTTACGATCAATGCGAATGCAACAGGTCTCAGCGAAGGTGAATATCTCACGACGCAGGCAACGATACTGCAACAAATAACAGAAAATTTCTTTAGTGTCGATAATTGTTCAACAATTGTAAGAATCGCAAATGAAAAAAATCGAGCATAGAAATGACGGCGTTCAAATCTTCCAATCGATTTCGGAATTTATTATTATCAATAATACATTATCGATCTATAATCGTCTCTATAGTTATCAGATACCTGACGCGAACTGACAATGTTCACGCAAGCAAAGAGTTTTCATTTCATTTAACTCCAAGGATGCCGAGTTTTCATGGCGACAACCAGGCAAGCGAATTGAATGAAATGAGCTGTACGTGGGCCGATTATCGCTCGTAATTTGACACAGCTCGCGGATTACTTGCCGCTTAATTCACTCTACTCGGCGTTCAGACTTAGGACTAGTCAAGTGAATGACGAAGCAAAATAATCCATTTTTCTTAGATCAGTTCAATCAGTTTTCTTTCGCGTCTGAGAAGTGAGAGGGGATCAATGATAGGTACTTCACGATACTTACGCAACCGATACTTCGAGAGGCTCGACGTAATATACTGAGTATTACTGAATGCTCAGCCAGCTCAGTTGCGCGCTGATTCTTCGGTGATAAACGGGATGCTTCCGAAAATATCGTATATACGTAAACATTACGTTGTACATGTGCATCAATACATGTGTCGTGCCAGTGCATACGTGTAACACACAAATAAACACTCATATAAACGCTTATGACACACATATAAATATTCATACACACATATAAAACTCATACTTCACATATACACAAAGTTCATTAATCATATGTATGAAGTTGTGTACTCAAGGTGGTGTGTGCAACATAAAACAGGTGGAGACACGGCCACGCGAGACGCCAGTTGGAAAATGGCGGACTGCGAGAAGGAGGAGGCACACAATCTCGTAAGCTATTTACCTTTACTTAGCGTTTATCTAATCGTCTTAGACACTTAGCCCCTAGTCATCAGATAGCGATATTCCTGCGTCGCGTTAAATTATTTCACGCTTACTCATTTTATCGGCTCGCTGCGAGCGTTTTTGAGGTTATGCCGTTTGACATTTCCTCGAAATAGTACGCTCCGCATAGATAACGCGAACATCCTGTCCCGACTGAATCGATAACATCCTGATAATTTTACTTCTAGCAAATGGAGTTCGAGTGGGTGCTCCACGAAGAAGTGCACTCCTCATTGTCGCAGCTCAGGAATATTTTGATGGTACGTGGATAATCAAATAAATTGTGTATAAATATTCCTGTACATCTAGCATTAAAAAAAATTTGTTCTGATTTAATTCCATTCGTGAATCATGTAATATCGTATGTCTAGTCAGTATATCAGTACATCAGTATATCAGTAGCCAACACATAGGTCATACATATTAATCTTGCATATCTATTTTAAGGAATGTGCTCAACGCTTTCCACTGGCTCTCTTCGGTAACGATCAGCACAATAAAACCGACAGATTTGTTTTTGCAGCTCCACATGATCAAGTAAAGTGTGTTGCTGTTCTGACAGGCGACAGTATCACAAATGCGGTAAAGTGTCCTTAGTGCACTATCAAGATTGTACTTAAAAATTACAGTTGTAGTAAAATAATAATTTCTGATTTTGTTGCTTTATTGAGATAAATTTCTATTTTGTTCATAGGAAGTGAATTTTAAGGTACAGCGACAACAGAATGTCAATATGAGAACAAGTATTCAAAGTGAGCATCCGTGGAAGTTGCAACAAATTCAAGATGCTGCTAATCATTTACAGCAAGGCATCGCTCATATAGACAATGTAGACAGACATTATCTTTTTAAAACATCGGATGAAGTTATGCATGTGCTAGGTAATATTTTGGGCTGCCTTCAGAGGAGCAGAACTAGCTTGATCGTCCCTAGGAAGAAGACAATTGATGATCTCATTAAAAGTCGGAATATGGTATGTGACATTTAGCTTAACATAAATGTATTAGTTATATTTAATAGCAAGTAACACTGTAAATTTTGTTTCGTTCACAGAAATCTCTCAATCCAAACCTCCCAGAAAATTTGGCCATTAGCTTTTACATTCAAAGCTATAAATTAGTTTTAGCTGTTTATCAGTTAGAAAATGCTCACGGCAGTGTTAAGTACGAAACCCAGCAAGCAGAATGCAGCGTACCATGGCTGAATGACGCTCTAGTATTGCTTACTATTGCCCTACAACTTTGTCAACGACTAAAAGACAAGGTTTGTCATATGATAGTTTAATTGAAAAAAAAAAATTTTTTATTTATTATAATAAATTTTCTAATATGATAAACTTTTTCAGATATGTGTCTTTTCTCAATATAAAGATTTTACGGTAGGTTCTCGTGTTCCTTCTGCAATGGGCTGGTAACCTAACACCAAGATTCGTTTTCGAATAAAATTCAATATAACGTACGATGATACATGCAAGTGAGAAAGATTTGGCCTCAACTGGTAACATTTGCTCTGGCCTTTGTTTTTACATATGTTAATTGTTGTCCTTTCATCGTATTTCTCATTGCACTAGAGTGTTGTTCTAAACGTTTTTAAACGTGATTATAGTGTGCGCCTAGTATAATAATGTATGATATATTGTAAGCTATTAAGATACCCGATTAAAGATTCACATGGAGATGTGAGTCACCAACGGATAATAACAAATCACAATATATTATTAGGCCAGAAATGGAAGACTTTAAGAGCATTTTGCCAATTACTGGTGTGCCTATCACCATGTTAATATACTGTGTTCTTCCCATTTCTGTAGTAGTTTTTCATAACCGTGTAAATTTAACTTTGGCATATGTCATCTAAAATTTGTCACTTTACCTACGAATTGATAGAAAAGTATTTAATACATCTACTGTGATTCTAGAAATTTACGCTGTAATCCTCTCCTTACTGGATTAGAACATATTTTTGTATATTAATTTTTTATTTTCTTCATTATATTCCTTGTTATAGATGTTTACGTGCATATTTACACATTGTGCATTAACCACTATGTAGCATAGTTGTCAACTTAATTTTACGGAACTATTAAGTTATTTAGAAAATAATTGTCTTTTTGTACTCAAGATTTATATTCGTTTTAATTCAGAATATTTGATGAAATCATTTGAATCAAATTTCTGTCAATGTCAGTAATTTATTAATAGTATGATAAATTACGAGAGCGTAAACATTAAAATGAAAATTAAAATCTAAAGTTGCAAAAAAGAACGATTTTGAACTTGCCGGACAACCTAATATTTGTCCAATCACATCATTTCTTGATCTAAATTTTAAAAAGGTCGATGCAATAACTTGATATCTTTGTGCTAATAGGGCGTACTAACTTAATGATGACTACTGTGTGTATAGTTTGGAAAATGCCATTTTATTTATCAAGTATTATTTAAAGATAATAAGTAGACAAATACCATGTGCCTCATGATTACGAATTTGGATAAAATACCAATACTTTACATGATGGTACAATTTTTGTAATCGGTATTTTGATTACTAAAATAGTTAGCGAGGATATAAATATATATATAAAATATATTCATATTTGTGAAAAAGAGAATATTGCCAAAGAGAATGTTGCTCTAGGTTATTAACAGTAGGGAAAGGATTAAGGTTTATAATTAAAAAAAGTGCTTAAATATAATAAGTAGTTAGTAATTCTTTTAGTAAATTAAAGATGTGTAGGAAGAAATAAATCTCCATATGCATTTTTTGACGGTTTAATGAAGTTGTTTGAAATTATATGTTTCAAAGAATTGAGATATAACAATTACAGTTCAAGATTTAACACAAAATTTTTGCGTCATTGATTGAAAGAACGCAATTAAATTGTCACTCTAGTTACACATCAAGAAATGCTAATGAAAAAAAAATCTTGCCCAAGTTATTATCCTATAGTATTTCCACAAAATTTATACATATATGTTTATAAATTAAGATATGTTTATTATTTTAATTATTTATATGCTTATTTTAATCTGTATTTTGTAATCTAGTTCAAGACATCGGAAAATTGTAATTTATATATTAAATTTTATACATTAAATTTGTAGACAAGTATATTGTTTATTGTTATATGTATTGTATGTTATAAATACGATCCAAACACACATATACATATTTTAGATTTGTCTTAAAAGTTTATTAGGTATATTGTACTTATGTAATTTGTGTGTTTAATTTATTTAGGACAATTAATAAATGTATGAATGAAATTGTTATCAACTTTCACATATGTCTTTATCATAAACCCAATATTTTGTTAAATACTTGTATTAGCTGTATTCCAGTTTTTGCCAAGTTTTAATATTTATTAGATTAAATATAAGTTTTTTAAGCAGTGTATTTTGTG